>NC_142742.1:11855000-11992500 GCF_051943395.1 Hippocampus bargibanti | reverse complement strand
TGTTCTCACAGCTTGCTTTTATCGTCCTGCTGAATTTTATTTGTGAAGGTTTAGCCTGGGTATTAAGAAAAAAAATCAATTATGTTACAGTTTGCTTAAATCAATAAACATTCACTTTGATTTCCCTCACCGACAAACATGCAACACTTCCTGCCACTAACAGCGTGTTTGCAAGATAGTTAATTGATGTTCCTTACATTCAGTATGGAGTCAGATGTCTGATTTAGTGAACACCAGAAATTCCAAACAGCTGTTTGACAGAGAGACACTAATGATGTCATGCCCAGAACAGTCAACGGGGAGGGGCAAGCACCATGGGGGGTGTCACTCAGCGATGCCGGCAGCTTCATGGCCTCTGTATGGGGAAGGAGCTTGTCAATCATTCATCTGGAGCAGGAAGGGGGATCGGTGCATTGACCAATCAAAGGCAATCACAGTACAGCAGCCCCGGGACCAGGAAGTGAATCACCATCTGGAGCTAAGATGAGCTGTTAGTGGTTTCTCCAGCAACATGATAATATGCCGGAGGAAAGCCACAAAGATGAATTTCTGGTGACTCTTACACCAATTGTGTTCATGGTTTTGCTTGTCAGATGGGGATTTTGTAATGAGGTGCACAAGCAGCCGTTGCTCTCATATTGATGGTAAAAAATACTTATATACGTTTGAGGTGAGGTCAAAGTTAAGAAGTGCATAAGAAGTGCATTCAGAATTAGAAATCCTTTAATCGTCCCACAATGGGGACATTTGCAGTCCACAGCAGCAATTTAAAGGGGATGGGGTTGGGGGTGAAAGGATAAAAAACAAGATATTCTAAGCATAATAAAAATGTCAAGACTGAGGTGTATACTGTAACCGTGCATTTTTTTTCAGAAAAAAAACTGTACATGGTGCAAGTATCAAAGAAAAAGCATCTTGATATATGGAGCTGTATTGCATCAATATAAGGAGGCTGTGCTATTTACAGTACAAGAGTCCAGGTATGTTTTTTTCACATGTGATTATTAAGAAGCCAGACAACAGTCGGTAGGAACGAGCGGGGGTACCTCTCCTTCTATCAATGTGTAACAGTCTCTGGCTGAAGGAGCTACCCAGTGCTGTCAGGATGGGCAAAAGGGGGTCGGAGGGGTTGTGCGTCATAGCTTTAATTTAGCTAGCGTCTGTCTGTTGCCCACCTCCTCCAAAGAGTCCAGCGAGAAGCCCAGGACAGAACTGGCCCTCTTGACCAGGTGCTCCAGTCTTTTCCTGTTCCTGGTGGTGATGCTGCCTGACTAGCACACAATTCCGTAGTGGATGCCTGAAGCAACTACAGAGTCATATAACGTCTCCAGGAGTGACCCCTGAACTCTATCCCCTGAACGGACTCTATCCCTTTTTTATTAGAGTATCCGTGTTTGTAGTCCAGTCCAGTTTATTGTTAAGAGTAACACTTATACTATAGGAGTTCCCCTCTCTATGTTTGTACTCTGGATGTTCAACGGTGCAGGTGAGTATTGTTTGCTGCAGAAATCCACAACCAACTCCTTGGTTTTCCCGGTGTTGATCTGGACGTTATTCTGCTGGCACCAGTCCATGAAGTCCTTGATCAGTCCCCTGCACTCCTGATCATCTCCCTCTGTAATGAGGCCGACAATAGCTGAGCCGTCAGAGAACTTCCGAAGGTGGCATGTTGGAGTGTTGTTATTGAAGTCCGAGGTCTAGAAGGTGAGCAGGAATGGAGCCAGGAATGGAGCCAGGACTGTCCCCTGCGGCGCTCCATTGTTGCAGAGAAGCCTGTCCGACTCACAGTTGTTTACCCTCATACTGCGGCCGGTTTATGAGGTAATTTGTAATCCAAAGTGTGAGGTGGTGGTCCACTATGGCATGCCACAGTTTGTCCCCCAGTAGATTCGGCTGGATGGTGTTGAAAACACTGGAGAAGTCAAAGAATGTGATCCTCACCGTGCTCCCAGCATTCTCCAGGTGCAGCAGTGCCGAGTGGGGGATGTTGATGATGACGTCCTCGACACTGATGCTTGGCTGGTAGGGAAACTGTAGCGGGTCCAGTGATGAGATCGCCAGCAGTTGCAGGTGGGCGAGTACGAGTCTCTCCAGCGTCTTCATCAGGTGAGACGTCAGCGCCACCGGTCTGTAGCTGTTGAGCTCCTTCCAGTGGGCGATCTTGGGCACTGGGACCAGGCATGACATTTTTCACAGCTGTGGAACATGTCCTGAACAATGACACACAGATGATCGGAGCAGGTCCTCAGGATTCGGGAGCTGATTTGTCCGGTCTGTCTGTCTGTCTGTCTGTCTGTCTGTCTGTCTGTCTATCTATCTATCTATCTATCTATCTATCTATCTATCTATCTATCTATCTATCTATCTATCTATCTATCTATCTATCTATCTATCTATCTATCTATCTATCTATCTATCTATCTATCTACCCACCCAAGCACCCATTCATCCATCCATCCATCCATCCATCTATCTCTCTTTCTCTTTCTCTTTCTCTTTCTCTTTCTCTTTCTGTTTCTCTGTCTCGTTCTCTCTCTCTATCCCTTTCCACCCATAGTTAAATATTACAATCACGTTACCATATTGTTAAGATGACATCTTTAATTTCCAAATTATCAAATGAGTCCTTTATAAAAGGATAATATTGGTTAATCAATCTGTTTTCTGTTGTAGATCATATTGTGATTAACTGATTTATGTATTTACTGTTTAATTATTTATCATTGAAATTAATTTAACACTGTGTAATGTTATTCTGTCTGTTTGTGAAATGTGATCGCGTCTTGAACTCTATGACACGAAAATGACACGTAACACCAACAATTAAGAGTGCTTGAGCACTCCTTCAGCATTTAATGTTATTAACACTGAAAACGTCTCATTTCAACAGTTGAATGCAATTTTAAATTGCCCGTCAGAGATTAATACAATGTAAAAAGGGTGCTAATAGAAAATGATGACATCGAGTCGATTTGGTGAAAATTCTGTTTGGAAAAAAAAAACCATTGAATCTTGTCATCCACGGAAGGAGCTGGCGCTTTTATGTAACAATGATCTTTTTATTCATGTGATAAGAGGCTGATCTGCCAAGCGATAAATCAAAGGAAATGGAAGTGAAATCTTTGCGCTACATTTACCGAATCATCAGTGTGATTAATAGCAGTTAAGGCGTCGTATAAATAGAGTCGCAATTACTGCGAAAAATTAACCAGCAGCTTTACCATCATGTTAATAAGTGCCGGAATAATTACATGCAGTGTTGTCACAGTGATTGATAAATTCATGCTCCATTTTGTTAAATTCTCATCCAGTGCCAAATTTGATTCTAATCTTTCTTGGTTTCTAGAGAGAAAATTCGTGAAAAGGAGTTTAGTGATAAGAAGAGCAGACAAAGGTTAAAGAAGATGGAGAGACGGCATATACACACCTGTCCACCACCTCGACTACTTTGCATCCTTTTCCCCGCGGGAGGAGGAGGAGAGTATAACAGATAATTACCAATTTCAAAAACTGTGTCTTTTGTGAGCTGCTCTGAAAGGGAAAGCTCTCCATAACTGAGGAGATAAAGCTGAAAACAAAAGCAGCTTGAATTGGAGCAGGATTAGCTTTAATGGTGGTAATTACCAAGGGGGATAAAAGCCCCAGTCCTCACTGGCCATCACTGAGGCCTGCAGTAGAGGACAGCAGGAGGCGTGGATTGGGGTTGGAGGGGTCGCGAGTGAGAAAAAGCCAGGGTCCACATGCTTGGCTTCCTGTGTGGCTGGTGGCAGTGCTTTATAGCACATTCAATTGTAAAACACTTCGACAGCCAATCTATGTCTGCCCTCTCGCCTGCTAAAAGCCACTACTGTACGTCACCCCTCCCCTAACCCCAATAATGGCCATGCATAAAAAAAGGAGCAGGCCCTCCACACTGTTGCTTCTTGAATTACAATCTGAACCGATGGCATGGATAAGAGTACCCTAAATTATAACAGTGGGGGAACACTGGACTCTCTCCCTCCGCTCTCCTTCTCAGACTGGACGGATAGGCCATTATTATATCGATCATCCCACTCCTGTATCAAGAGACGGTAGAAAATAACCTCAATTTCACATACCCAACTGCCTGACAGCTGTCACTGATTCCAAACACAAAGTCGGGATATGCCAATGTGTCAGTTAGAAAAGTATGGCAATACGTCTGTGTAAGCGCTCAGTCATACAGGAGTGGTCCATCGATGAAAAGTTTTCTTCAGCCATCATCTGTACTTCTTTGAAGGTGTCGGACGTTTCGCTTCGTATCCAAGAAACTTCGTCAGCAAACTAGTCTTACAGGTGGTTTAGGCCCTATATATATCCCTACTGTCCAGGCATGGCGTTACCAGACTCTGCTATGATAGGTGCCTGCTCTCAGGTTGGGGGGAGCAAAGGACTACTCCCTGCAGCTGCTACACTGATAGTTCCTGTCGTTCTGACTAACGACTGGCCTGATTGCCCCACTTCGACCGGTATCACCTCATCAGTATTACTAATCCTACGTTGCCTAATCAGGCTATTGTATAAACGATCCAAATTGAACCTCACCCCACCAAACCGGTTTAATGAAGGATTTAGTTTTTTTATGAAAATCGCTTATTTTACTCCCCTTTAAAACCATCTGTTATTTCGCTAAGATTTTAACCTTTGGCGTCAAATGAGTGGTTGCCAGCTTTTAGGTGCATATGTACTGCCGATTGAGGCCCACTAGTATTATCCCTGCAATGTTGATAAAGTCTTTTTTTGAGAATTTGTTTAGTCTCCCCAATGTACTGCTCTTTACAATTTTCATTTTTACAATGTATTGAATGAACTATATTGCTTTGTTTTTCATTTGGCAGCCTATCTTTTGAATGCACAATTTTTTGCCTTAAAGTGTTTATTGGTTTGAAATAAGTAGGAATTTTGTGTTGCCAAAGGACTCTTTGTAGTTTTTCAGAACCTCCTGCAATATAAGGTACTGCTACTTCTCTCCTTTTTGTATCTTCAGAATTTTTGGTTTCATTATCTATTCTTTCTTTCTGACATTTGTTAAATGACCACTGAGGGTAACCACAGTTTGTGAGTGCTCTCTTGATATGTTTTGACTCATTTTCTCTACCTTCAATGCTTGTTGGTATTAGTTTAGCCCTATTTTGGAGGGTCTGATAACTCCTAGTTTTTGTTGTAAAGGGTAGTTAGAATCGAAAAGTAAGTATTGGTCAGTGTGCGTAGCCTTCCTAAAGACTTCTGTTTTTAGCGCTCTGTCCTCTTTTATAATTACTTTACAATCCTAAAAGGCTGGTTGGTTCTCTTTAATGTCCTCAGCCCTTCTTGGAAGTGCCAAACCATCTCCGTCCAACATCACATTAGAAGAAAGAAAGGCGTTAACTACTCTACAAAAAGATAAAAATATTACTATTTTTCCAGCAGACAAGGGTAGGTCTACAGTCCTTCTCAACACATCAGATTATGAAGACATAATAAATAGGTTAATCAGTGATTCTTCCACTTATGAGCAACTAAAAGGGACCCTTCCAATAGATACAAGAAAGAAATGATAGACTGTCTCCAAAAGTTAGAGAAAGGAAAACATATAGACAAACAGATGTATTTCAGATTATACCCAGGGGAGGCCACACCATGCATCTATGGCCTGCCAGAAATACATAAGGAAGGGTTCCCCCTCAGACTCATTGTTTGTAGCATTGACTCCTCTACATACAATGTAGCCGAATATTTAAAAACTATCTTAGCTCCGTTGGTTGGTAACACAGAATATCACGTAGAGAACACCACAGGGTTTGTAGAGAGAATCAAAGACATCATATTGGAACCTGAGGAAACATTGGCATCTTGTGACATGTGACTTCTCTCTTTACATCTGTCCCAACAACAGCAGCAGTCTCAGTGGTGAGGACGAGACTGCTGGCGGACGTTTCTCTGCATGAAATAACCAAACTTAAACCGGACCACATCTGCCGATTACTGGAAATCTGCCTTAATACTACGTATTTTCAATTTAGGGAGACATTTTACAAACAAATTCATGGTTGTGCTATGGGCTCACCAGTTTCAACCATAGTGGCTAATCTGTACATGGAAGAGATGGAGAAACAGGCCCTCACATCCTTCCCGGGACAAAACCGAGACACTGGTTTAGATATGTGGACGAAATTCAATCCTTCACAGATCCTTCACTCGGTAGACATCAACATCAAATTTACTCGCGAGGACATTAAAGAGAACCAACTAGCCTTTTTGGATTGTAAAGTAATTATAAAAGAAGACAGAGTGCTAAAAACAGAAATCTTTAGGAAGGTTACATACACTGACCAATTTTCATAAAAAAGCTAAATCCTTCATTAAACCGATATGGTGGGGTGAGGTTCAATTTGGATCATTTATACAATAGCCTGATTAGGCAACGTAGGATTAGTAATACTGATGAGATGATACCGGTCAAAGTGGGGCAATCAGGCCAGTCATTAGTCAGAACGACAGGAACTATCAGTGTAGCAGCTGCAGGGACTAGTCCTTTGCTCCCCCCAACCTGAGAGCAGGGACCTATAATAGCAGTGTCCGGCGCCGCCATGTCTGGACATTAGGGATATATATATATATATATATATATATATATATATATATATATATATATATATATATATATATATATATATATATCAGTGACGTGTGGTGAGGTTCATGGCTGGTGAGGCACTGACGTCATCATTGTCAGATTTACAAACATGAACTCTACAGAGTTTATTCACCATTTGATATGTAACAGTTAACGTATTTTGTTTAAAATTTCATGTCAGCATTCTTTATATATACAAACTGTAGCATAGAAAAAAATAATTTTAAAAAGTTTTTAGTAACTTCTTTGTAGAAGCCTTCCTTATCTTTCTTCAGTTTTAAAAGTCTCTCTGTCTCAACGGAGATCACTGCCAGTGAAGAAAGTCGTCTTGATCAGTCATGTTCCGACTGTATATTTTCAGTGCTGAGAATGACAATCTCGTCTACTTCTACAGCAACAAATGGGCCTGCACCGATCTCCTTTTTAATGTCATTTCTAATGACATGACCAACTGCTTCAATTAAATCATTCTGTATTCTGTTTCACAGGCTACAAAATACAGTGGATGTCCCAAAATGACTCACTAGCCTGTCATCTTTCTCAGCGAAAGCATGTAATAGTTCAACATAATTGACACGATTAGCAGAGCCTTTACTTTCATCATTTCCACGAAATGCCAGCTGTTGTTTGGCAAGGAAGCAGGTGGCATTGATGAGATCTTTTAAAATCTCCCGGTTCTCCTTTACCTTAGCATTGTGGATGCTGATGTTGAGTCTTCGCTCATTTTTGATGAGGCTCCGTTGTAAATTTTTCAGGTCGCAATATCCCATTTGAGTCCCGACATTGTCACAAGTTGAGAACAGAAGGCAGGAAAAGCAGAAAAGGCGGTTTCTTGCTGGACATCCACACAGCCAGCCTTTTCATGTGTACCAGTCCACCTGAAAAGAGCAAGTATTGTGTCCCGTTGTCTGAAGCAAACCTTTTAGCTCCGGTGTTGGTCTTCCTTTAATTATTACCTCCTGCTTCGATTGAAAGTCCAGTTTAGAAAATTCTTTCAATTTAGATATGTAATCCTCCATTCTGAAAGTGAGGCCAAGCAACACGAAAAAATGACTGCAGGGTTGCACTTTACTTGCTCACCGTTTACTGTAGCTTTCTGTCTCTAATTCTATTATTCTGCAGACGTGGAGTCGGAAGTATCTCTGGAATCACAAGCGCCCCCTGTCATGAGGCGGGAGAACTGTTTGCCTCACAGCGTTTTGATAAAAATAAAACAAAATAAACACTGTAGTACAGTGTTTATAATGTACAATAACTCTACATTATATACACCAGCTAAACTGTAGAAATTGTAGTTCATATACTAAACGTGTTTGAACGCTTTAATAGCGATATGCAGAAGGACAGCAATGCGGTCTCACTGCAGAGCAAGCCAGCACAGTAAGCATAGTGATTGCGCAATTGATGTTGAGGCTCAGCCGGCTGCTGCCTCACCGCTCGTCTCTACTTAGTATTTCAACGGTAAATGTGAAAATTCAGCGATTTTGAAAAAAATCCTAAAACGGTGAAGTTAAATGGACAAGAACTTTAAAGTACAAATCACTAAATACATATAACTATCACACACAGGAACTATCAGTGTAACAGCTGCAGGGAGTAGTCCTTTGCTCCCCCCAACCTGACAGCAGGGACCTATCATAGCAGCGTCCAGCACCGCCAGGTCTGGACAGTTTATATATATATATATATATATATGTATAGGGCCGATACTACCAGTAAGACTTTAGTTCGCTGAAGAAGCATCTTGGATGAGAAGCAAAACGTCCGACACCTTCGAAGAAGTACTGATGACAGCTGAATAAACCTTTTCATCAAAAGTATGGCAATGAAGTTTAATGAATACCGAATATGTTTTTACAGCTCTATTGTTACCAGTGTTAGCTTCTCATATTTGCCATTGCAATCTGGGAAATGATTGTTGAAATGATTGTTGATTGGGAAATGATTGTTGATTGTCTTTACAGGTTACACTTTTCTTACCACTGCCAACCACAAAGCGTGCTTTTATTTCTCACAAATTCTTGGAGTAGTAGTGGTTTGCTGAGATCTCACATGGAGATGTTTCGAATGTCGATACTTTTCGTTTCGAAATTCATCCTCAATTGTATGACCTCAGGAGGGTTAGACTGTGGGGTTACCTGTCTAGTGATACCTTCTACCTATCGTCCATGAAATATTTCCAACCTCCACATACCCAAGGTGTGCGTGGATGTCTGTCTGACCTGTGCCGTGTTCGCAGTTTTGTCAACCTGGGATCAATACGCCACAACCCACCAGACAATCAATACGCAGAGCGGTTGGATCTATAAATATCTCATACTGTATGTTCAGCTGAGACTCAACATAGACTACGTGAAGCAACCTCAGCAATCATCCTCCCTTTATCATATGTATACAAGCTTAAATTGTTTCTAACTGCAACGTGTAGATGTGTTTATTTTTTTCTGCATCATTGTCAAAACGGATAAAGGGAAAGAAGAACTGCTATTATGGTGGCCTAGGTACATACAGGTCTGTAGAGTCTAAGCACAATGGTATGTAATTTTAGTGAGCTCTTCTGAACTGTAAAAGCAAGATTAAAGGCCTGCCATTCAATAAGGCGACAGTGACAAGCTTGTCTGCTCGGTGGCGTCTGTCAACTTTTATCCTGATGAATTAATCAATTGGCTCGTCACATTCTTGGTGTCGTAAAGCCCTAAATCAAGAGTGATTTCAAAGTCATTTTAAGATGTGAATGTGATGTGAATGTGATCTCAGCCCAAATCCCATGCCTACGAGTAGATGGTACCAGAAAGATAATAACAGGATTCAATGACATATCAGCCATTTGTGCAAACAAATTCATCCAAGCTGACAGCAAATATGCAACCACATGTCTGTCTGCCCTTGCATGGAAATCCCCATTTCCTTGATTCCTTCTCAAATAAATTTGTGGTTACCGTCTTCTAATCCAAAATTTTTAATCCAAGGGAAACTTTGCAGAAGAAAGTGACAAGCAATGTTGCTAATGTGTGGGTTAAAGACACATAAAGCCACCGTAATAAATTAAAGAGCACTGGCGCTCATCTTCGTCCTCATGTGACGGAAGCTTTGGATCATAACATCTACACAAAGTCACACATTGTCCTCTTATGTCCTCCAAATCACAACAGGCAGCAAGCAGGCGCCCATGCCCCCCTCAATAAACACACACTCAAGACTATCTATCTGTCTGCTGAGATTACACCACAGTGTAAACCTCAATCTAGTTTTCAAGTCACTAGCCTTCATCGGTTGGGTTTATGCTTCATGTTGCAACCCAAAATTTGTGTTACAAGCGAAATTCAATATGTAAAGCGAAGGGGGTCGCCCCTTCACTTTACAGTGACTGATGCATCTTCATCGTTGTATTAAGTTCATCCTGTCTGATATCCAATTTAAACAGATTCTTTACTTGCAGGCAGTGTATTGTATTTGTTCAAATACCTGACATGTTTCGCCGTATACTTCCGCCTTCGTCAGAGTGTCACGGATGTTGATGCATCTTCAGTCGTTCATTAAATGGTACCACCAAACACACAGTTACAAAATTTAAACAGCTTCTTCCCCCAAGCCATTAACTCTTTGAACTCTTCAACAGTAGCCAAAATGGAACTGTATAGTGCCACTTAGCAGTTTTTTTGACGACGATACTAGTGCAGCGTGTTCTACCGGAAACAAATTCCTTGTGTGTTCTACATACTTGGCAATAAAGATGATTCTGATTCTGATTCTGAGAACACTGCATGCAGTTTCAGTCGGCCAGTTTACTCACTTCACAAGGCCTCACTATTTAAGGCAAAAATACAATACTTTTGCGGTTACAGCCGTGAATGGGTTTGTCCCAACATATAGCAATTTAATGTCACACTGAACAACTGGTTAGCACAACGACCTCATAGTGCAGAGGTGCAGGGTTTGATTCTGGCTCTGTCCTTCCTGTGTGGTTTTTACCAACAACTGGATGGCGAATTATTTAGCCTTGCACACAACATTTTCAAGTGCTTCTGAATCAAAATCAGAAAACCTTCAATAGTCCCACAATGGGGAAATTTTCTCTCTTGTCCATATATTTGTTTCTCTTGTATTTTTTTAATGATTGTGTCAGTCTTATATTATTGTGTATTGGTTGACGGACAATTTAGGTTTTCTTGTTTTTCTCATTTTTTAAGTGCTTTTGGTTTGCTCTGCATGTTTCTGGTTCTGTGATCCCAACATCAAAGTACAACTGCGTTGTTTTTGTTCAGAAGCAAATTTTTGCCCTCCACTCTTTTCTTTGGTTATATTTGTGGGATTCACTCTTATTTGGATTATTCCAGAAGTCTACCAATGGCAACATGTTCTCTTGTACTTCTCCACAGAAACACTCATTCCAAAACATACACAGAGAAACAATTTATGCACCCGCACAACAAAACGAACAGCAGCCATAAAATTCTGACGTCCCGACACACCTTCCTTCGTAAGGCCGTATTGTCCTGGTCATTGCCCCATCTATTGTAAAACAGAATTGGTATGTTTGTCAACGCCTGTAGCCTAAAGTTGATACGACACCCGCCCAGCAACTTCATTAAGATTGATATCCTGCCACGGATCACCCAGATGAGGCGATCTTGGAATGAGCAAGCGAGCCGAGTGACGTTACATGGTGGGAAGCAAGGTGAAAGCGTAGGTCCACCTCCCAAGTAACTCAATTGCTATCAATTGAAACACTTGAGCCGAGGAGAGCGGCCACGCAATGCATACCACACTTTTAAGGACACCATGCTCCTGTAATCACACCCCGGCTGGTTATAAATTACCCTGCCTAGTTCACTTCTTTCATAGTGGATGCACAGAAGGCCCCTATAGGCTCTCCATGAGCAATTAAAGGCTCAAAAGGATAGTTTCAAACCTGACTGAACTCATCCAACTGATGCTGTCATTGTGGCTCCCAAAAAGGTCTCCTTTGCTTAGTCCCTGGAGTGGCACTGATTTAGATCAGCCTTGACTGGACTGCATGCTTGCTGATTGGCAAGAGTGTGACCCATTAAGACAATACGCATTGTTCAACTGCGTTTACAATGTCAAACAGAATGTGAATCCTTTTAGTGCGATGACAATGTCGAATGCAATGCAAATCAAGTTCATGATCGTGCATTGGATGAGAAGACTTGATATCCAAGTATGGCCATTTCGAGCATTTTATTTTCTTTCCGATAATAATGATAAATAAATAAATACCAATAACAATAAAATGCACTAGGATCTGCCCCTTTGTAAATAATATTAAAAGGGTAATATCATGTTTACTGCTGTAATGTAAACGGCATAAAGTAATGGCAACAGAGGGATACACCGTTTTATTGTACCTTCTGCCAGCTAATGGAAGAACATGACATAATTGGAGTATAAAGTGGGAAAAAGACAAACAATTAAGCAATTGGGAAGGAGTCAAAAATCATATCCAGTCCCCCCTTGTTAATATTAATACAAATTGTGCTTTCACCTACATGCAGTACATCGGCACACTCTCGTCACATTTATGAGTCATTGCACCTTCACACTAACACACACAATAAAATCTAAAAGTTACTGCAAATTATACCTGGCAGATTGTTTTTTTGCTCTCCAACTCATTTTTAACACATACATTAGTGATGCTATCGATCTAAACTTTGCTTGAGTAGCATATCAGAGCTCAAACATGACAAAAAACTCTGTTGTTCAAATGGTGCTGCATTCAAGCATTCCTCAGTCAAACTTTACATGGAAACTGGATGTGATTATTAGCGGCATTTGACAAACTTTCAAAAGACCCATTTCAAAAGACCCATTTCAAAATGTTTTCTGACAAACTTCCACTTTAAGACCCATTTCAAAATGGTTTATAGCTTCAAAAGCGCACAAACATGTTGTTGGTTAAAGTAGTTTCATATAAAGTGAAGCTGAAGTAAATTTGTATATGTGGCATTTTTTTATTTTAATTGTGAATGTACGTATTTATTTATTTAGATTTGGAGTTTAAGGCCAAAATGTAATGGGGTAACCAAATACGGACAGGCAATGACCCCAAAAAATAAAAATATAATGAACAGGATGTTGACTAGGCTTTCTAAAGAGAATAGGGTTGTACGTGACAGCAAATTTAAGAGTCTGTGGTGAAATGTCAAGCTATTTAAAGCCCACTGGCCAGTACGGTCCACACAGACGAGTATTATGGAAGTGGGGCAATTGCAGCAAACCCCTGTGATGGCCCATAGAGTGCTCCCTATACACACGCAGAGTCATTGGGCAGATGTGACCTCGCCGGCACACAGAGGCTCTTTGTGTCCATGGGATTTAGAGTCCCCTGGGCCTCCTGACTCTAAACATTAACAGACTTGCTGCAGGAGGAAGGAGAGGAGACCCTTACCCGGCTGACATGCAACATTAAGCGGGGGCCGAGTCACACGGCGTACTCATACAATATCGTGAAACATTCTAAATGTACATGCAAAGGCACATTTAAGGAGAACCATGCAGCAGCGAGGCTTAAACCAGCTGCACACTAATGAGGTGAAGCAGTGTATTTAGTCAAAACGTAGCTGGGATTGAAAAATATCCATATCTACAGACCATTATCCATGTATGAGGGTGATGTTTCAATGATTTTTATTGATCCAAAAAAGACTTTGATTACTCAATTTGCTTTAGGACTATGTTTAGACTAGTTGCTTGGTACGCTGGACAGACGAAACTAAAGCAAAAGATAATCATTTCAACTTATCTATGATATGCTTGATAAAATCAGAAATGTATGATTATTGTATGTACTTTGACTTTTTTATCTGATTTCTCAGTCCTCTCAGGCACTCCAAGGAAAACAGTATCTATTATATAGGCCCTGACAAAAATCAGTTTCGATTAACATGATATAATCAGAGATACGTGGTTTGGTTTATTTCACACGCATTCAAAGATTTGGATTTGTAAAATGAATTGACGTTAAAACCATACACATGAAGTCCAAACTTGAAACAATCACAAATAAACAGCACCTGAATGGAATTCGGCTTCCCTTGTGGGCGACATGGTGACTAAGTGGTTATCTCAAATGCCTCACAGTTCAAAGTGGGTTCAAATGAGGGCGGGGCATCGGGTTGTGGCCTAGTGTAACAGCAGCAAGCTGAAACGAAACACCAAAAAAAACAGAGGAGCTGAGAGTGGACTTCATGAATATCAAAGCACTGAGGTGCATCATCACCCTCACAGACTCATCCATTTCTGCCGCGTACTCCTTGCAATTTTTTGGCACCACCATCATGCAGGCCCTGAAGATGAAGCTCACCATCAGCCAAGCAGAAAAGATTTTTCCACTGGCAGCTAAGGGAACTCAAGCTCCAAACCCAGATATTTGTGAAGTTCCATGCCACCATAACTGTGTCTTCACCACCTCATCCATCATGATCTGGTACGTTGATACCAGTGTCAGATACAGGAACAGTCTCCAATGCGATGTGCGTGCTGCTGAGAAAGTGATGTTTGTACCCCTTAAGCACCTGAGGGCGTGGAGGTGTTATTGCAGATGATTGTACTCATCTTGACCGCGGCCTGTTTGTGTCTCTCATACCGCATGAAGAGTCTCTTCCGCTTGACCCATCAGGCTCGTGAGAACGTCACATTTTCACAATATGTGTTGCACATTGTTTGTTGAACATTGTTTATGTTATTAGACATTTTTTATTTTCTTTTTTTTTCATCTGGTTGTATGGATGGATGGATTTTCACAGTTAAAATCACAGGTAAAGCATTGCGCTATCACAAATATACCACCATAAAAAGCAACTGATCTCAGTCAAGTCTGTTTCGTCACAATCTCTACGTTTGGGTGAGTGCTGTGTAGTTGTCTGCAGAGGTTTTCCGTGGCATCTCAGGAAATGATATATATATATATATATATATATATATATATATATATATATATATATATATATATATATATATATATATATATATATATATATATATATATATATATATATATATCTAACATATCATTTTAACATATTTATTCTTGTGGACAGCATCAAGTGTAAAAATAGCCTGTTCAATCATGCTTTGACTTTGTGTATCTGTTTCACAATGTAACCAACAGATAAACAGTAAGTTCGTATTTATAATACTGTTCATATAATTGTGCCATTCGAAAGGTTTTTTTTGTAATTTCTCAAGATTAACATATGCCCTAATATTACAGCTTTATAATCTTCCGGCTCATTGGCCATATCTGATGCCTTGTTACTGCTGCCTGCTGTTTTAAAAAATATCAGTTTGAAACAACGCACCTAATAACGTGTCAAGGATTGTTGCTGCGCATGTGATGAACATGACATTCTCACGTCCCTTTGCCTCTGTAATTGTGCGATTATTCACCACTGTAGTTAAAACCGTGTGGTGATATTGCTGATATTCTCTGCCTTCCCCCCCCCCTCACTGCAAATAATAATGAAAAAAAAAACATTTGCATAAAAGGAAATGAAAGTGGTTACATTTGCATATATTAAACATTTATATGTGTGCATATAATACATTTCAGGAAACAAGACGAGATAATGTTAAAGACTAAGACAGTATAGAGAAGGAGCACAGATCCACAGTAAATATTGGCCTTCACTATCTGCACTCCCCTCAGACAGGAGGCCGTATCATTTTTCAGCAAAGAGCTCCCCTGTTCTTAAGGACTTGGCCAGGCCCTGCTTTATTGAATTATCTCCCTTGCTTCGCAAATACAATTTCCTGCATAAATCACTCAAATCATCCTTCAGACGTTCAGCTTCAAGAGTGTTTTCCGACGCTATCTGCCTCTGACCAGGTTTTGTGACTCCTACCACCTTCATAGGATGTGTTCAATATCTATTGTGATGCTGCAATTGTGTGCATTTAGCCTTAAATCCTCTGCTTGCCCTCATAATATTATGCCCTTGATAAAAGTGACACTGAGCATGAACCAATCACCAAGTTGGTAATCCATTATTGCAAAAAAAGGCACGGCAATTTAACTAAGCCAGAAACAGTGAGCCCCCCTCAACTTTGACCTTGTAAACATTACAATGTGGGGACGTTACCATTTGTAGATGGGAGATCTGCTCGGTGGAGCATTGGAAAGAGCTTATAATGGCCCACTAAGCTAGACTCAACTCAATCGCAATGGAAATGGCACAAAGGAGAAATCCTTAGCGAAGGTCAAGTTAGTCCAAGAACCTGATGCTAAAAGATAGAAGTATGCATTATCATCTTGCCTGCAGTCTAAGTCATTCAGATAATGCATTGGCTCAAATTGGAGCGATGCTTAAGGTGTCTGACTTTATCCTGGACAGCTGTTTTTAAGAACAGGGGGTCTTGGTGCATGTCTTGAGAACGGACCTCCAAAGGGACAAAAGAATGTGGTAAACAATGTTCTTGCAGATACAATGGTAGAGCACATGGAGGAAGGGTCAAAGAAGCACTGCCTATTCTAAAAAGCTGAATGACCCAATGCATTCCTCACCAGTCGCCAAGCAGTAAGCGCGCTGACCAAGAGTGACAAGTCTTTACACCGCTTTGTTGACACGCTTGTGTGCTTGACCAATATATTCCATCGGTCCCCACCCTCTTTTAGCCTATTTCAACTTCCTATTTTGGCTCTAATTCTCCAATCGCACTTCAATTGGTTTATTTTTCTTTCCGGGTGGGTAGACGGGAGTCTGCTGAGCGGTGTCGCTCTTGTTACACATTGCTTATATTCAAACAAAACATGTACTTGCAAATAAATACGCGTAGAGGTCAGGTCGTTGCATTGCATTACTCATTGCACATGTTTGTTCTCCATTGGTGCTACACATTAACCATTTGACAAGTGAAACAACTGAATATAACATATAGGACAGTATCAGGGGTTCATGTGCAGGACACCAAGTTAGTTCGATCCTTTCCTCCTCTCTCTCTCTCTCTCTCTCTCTCTCTCTCTCTCTCTCTCTCTCTCTCTCTCTCTCTCTCTCTCTCTCTCTCTCTCTCTCTTCATTGTGCACATAGAGGTCTTCTTCGTTTCCTTTCGGCTTTTCCCTTCAAGGGGTTTGTTTTGGTCAACCTTTTACGTCGGATGCCTTTCTTCCTCACACAACCTATCCGGGCTTGGGACCGGCACAAGGAGGTTGTTTATATAAATTTTTTAAAAATCCTCGTCTCACCCACCATGGGTGGTGTCTGTCCCCATTTCAGCTCGGGTCCTCTACCAGAGGTCAGGAAGCTTGAGGGTTCTGCGCAGTATCCGTGCTGTTCCCAGCACTGCGCTTTTCTGGACCGAGATATCCGATGTTGTTCCCGGGATCTGTTGCAACCACTCGTCGAGTTTGGGGGTCACTGCCCCAAGTGCTCCGACCACCACAGGCACGACTGTCACCTTTACCTTCCAGGCTCTCTCCAGCTCCTCTCTGAGCCCTTGGTATTTCTCGATATTCTCATGTTCCTTCTTTCTGATGTTCCCATCACTCGGGACCGCTACATCCACGACAACGGCTTTCCTTTCCCCTTTATCTATGACCACGATATCTGGTTGGTTGGCCATTACCATCTTGTCAGTCTGTATCTGGAAGTCCCACAGGATTTTTGCTCGGTCATTCTCCACCACCTTGGGAGGTGTTTCCCATTTTGACCTTGGGGTTTCCAGTCCATACTCCGCACAGATGTTTCGGTAGACTATGCCAGCCACCTGGTTATGGCGCTCCATGTAGGCTTTCCCTGCCAGCATCTTACACCCTGCAGTTACATATTGGATTGTCTCAGGGGCCTCTTTGCACAACCTACACCTTGGGTCTTGTCTGGTGTGGTATATCCCTGCCTCTATGGCTCTGGTGTTCAGGGCCTGCTCTTGGGCAGCCAGGATGAGTGCCTCTGTGCTGTCCTTTAGGCCAGCCCTCTCTAGCCACTGATAGGACTTCTTGAGATCAGCCACTTCTGCTATGGTTCGGTGGTACATCCCGTGTAGGGGCTTTTCCTCCCATGATTGTCCCTCTTCCAGCACCTCATCCTTTGTTCCCCATTGACTGAGACATTCTCTGAGTACATCATCCGTTGGAGCCTTCTCTTTGATGTATTCATGGAGCTTGGATGTTTCATCCTGGACAGTGGCTCTCACACTCACTAGTCCCCGGCCTCCTTCCTTACGGCTTGTGTACAGTCTCAGGGTGCTAGACTTGGGATGGAACCCTCCGTGCATGGTGAGGAGTTTTCGGGTCTTAACATCTGTGGTCTGAATCTCTTCCTTTGGCCACCTTATTATTCCTGCAGGGTATCTGATCACTGGCAGGGCATAGCTGTTTATTGCCCAGGTCTTGTTCTTGCCATTGAGCTGGCTTCTGAGGACTTGCCTCACCCGCTGGAGGTATTTGGTCGTAGCCGCTTTCCTTGTTGCTAATTCGAGGTTGCCATTGGCCTGTGGTATACCGAGGTACTTGTAGCTGTTTTCAATGTCTGCTATTGTTCCTTCAGTGAGTGAGATCCCTTCAGTGTGGACTACCTTGCCCCTCTTAGTCACCATCCGACTACATTTCTCCAGCCCGAATGACATTCCGATTTCACTGCTGTAGATCCTGGTTGTGTGGATCAGGGAGTCTATGTCCCTTTCGCTCTTAGCATACAGCTTGATGTCATCCATGTAGAGGAGGTGACTGATCGTAGCTCCATTTCTGAGGCGGTATCCATAGCCTGTCTTGGCAATTATCTGGCTGAGGGGGTTCAGTCCTATGCAGAACAGCAGTGGGGAGAGTGCATCACCTTGGTATATGCCACATTTGATGGACACTTGCGTTAGTGGCTTGCCATTGGCTTCAAGTGTGGTTTTCCACATCCTCATCGAGTTTGCAACCAAGGCTCTCAGGGTCCTGTTGACCTTATACAACAAGCATTCATTGATCCATGTGTGTGGCATCGAGTCATATGCTTTCTTGTAATCAATCCAGGCTGTGCACAGGTTGGTATGTCGGGACCTGCAGTCTTGAGCGACTGTTCTGTCAACCAGCAGCTGATGTTTGGCACCTCTAGTATCTCTACTAATGCCTTTCTGTGCTTTGCTCATGTATTGATCCATGTGTCCACTTATCTTAGCCGCAATGATGCCTGACATGAGCTTCCATGTTGTGGAGAGACAGGTTATTGGCCGATAGTTGGAAGGAACTGCACCCTTTGAGGAATCCTTCATTATCAGGATTGTTCGCCCTTCGGTTAGCCATCCTGGGTGAGTCCCATCCATCAGCAGCTGGTTCATTTGTGCTGCTAGGCGCTCGTGGAGAGCTGTGAGTTTCTTTAGCCAGTAGGTGTGGACCATATCCGGGCCTGGTGCCGTCCAGTTTTTCATACCTGAGACTCTTCCTTGTATATCTGCCGCTGTGATGGTAACTGGGTTCTGTTCAGGGAGGTTGCTGTGCTCCTCTTTCAGAGTCACCAGCCATTGTGCACTGCTGTTATGTGCGACCTCCTTCTCCCATATGCCTTTCCAGTATCTTTCAGTTTCCAGCCTTGGAGGGTCTGCTCTGCTGTTAGAACCCTGCCACTGAGCGTACACTTTCGCAGGTTGTGTTGCGAACAGCCTGTTTATTCTTCTGGCCTCATTCTCTTTCGTGTACCTCTTTAGGTGACTGGCCAAGGCCTGGAGCCTTTGTTTGGCAGTTTCGAGTGCTTCAGGTATGGTTATCTGCATGTACCTCTTGGGTATTGGCCTTTTATTCACACCTCTCTGGGTCTCCGTCAATTGACTCACATCTTTCCGAGCCGCCTTGATCTTGGCCTCCAACCGTCTTTTCCATGGTGGTTAATGAATCTCGTGGCTCTCATGGTTGCTCTTGTAGCCAAGCATGTCTAGGATCACTGATGCTGAGGTGTATATCAGCTCATTGGTTTCCGTGATCGTTCCGGTCGGGATCGTTCTCAGTGCTGCATTCACAGTTTCCATGAGACTTTCAGGTGGTACTTCACATAGCCGTTATAATCGGTGCCTTCGTTGCCCAGTTTTCATTCTTGCCATGATCTTATCTCTCAGGTCATTTGCTGCCTCGCTCAGCATTTCATTTATTGGGGCTGGCTTATATATATATATATAGTTCCTTCAGAGGTTCCGCTCGGTTGGTTTCGCAAGACTACTGGAGAAGTCTGTGTTGCACAGGTGCACATATGTTAAAGAGCTAGTTGTGTGTGAACATCTGATGTCATTTAATTGGCTTTGTGGGTCTTGCGTTGATCTCTTCAGAGCTTGATTCAGCATCAGTGGATCCTTGTGTGTGACAGTGGAGGTAGATGGACACTCATTAAAGAGAAAGCTGGATTCAGATGTTGCCCATGAACCTGTTGAGCCTCTTTTATGTTGCACACTCATCAAAACGAGAGGTGGCGATTTTGGGGACGGCGTAAAACCGTATCGCATTTGATTGCACAAGGCTTGCAATTAATAACCTGTTTTCCTTTGTACTCTGACAAAATGATTTCCGCTCTTTCACTGAGCACCTTTTAGTCATAATTTGGCATTTGCTGAATACATTCACTTTGATTGATCATTTACCAAAGACTTGCCTGTCACATGAATTAAAGTAAACAGCATACATTTTTCATGGACCAGTCCCAAATATAGGCTTTGGATTTCCGGCAGCAAAACTATGATTAGCACCCTGAACCTCATTCCATTCCGCAAGCGATGTTTGACCATGTCCTCCTTACTCTGCAGAGGGATGGGATAGCGGTGAGGTGTGCAACCAGTGAAAATAAATTCAGTTCGATGTATCAATCTTGCAATGAGAAATGTTCCGGTAAATTATGACACAAAGCATAATTCCTGTGATAAAAGGGGGGAAATATTGCATAGATGGGAAGAGATTATTGTTCTGGAGGTTCATACCTCCAGGCTGTGAATACCTTAACTAGATTGTCCATGAGATAATAAGCACCATATTAATGGTTTATGAATCTTATTTGATCTATGGTTATTAACCACACTTAATGCTGCATTGATTGGTCAGGGTATTTCAGGACAGTACTCCCGTGATCATGGCACTACCTTCCAGCTGACATTATTTGGATGTTGAACATTCAGTGGAATAAATTCATGGTTTTTACACTTTAAAAACATGTCTTGTTGACACCCATATTATGTTGAAAAAAAACCACGTTATGTTGTGAGTCATTTTTACACAGATGTAAAAAAATCCACACAAAACAGTCAAATAATAGGTGACATGAGCACCAACTGTTTCTGAGATGTTATAAACATACTTGAAAAGAGAAACACCATATCTTCTATCCCATTTGGATATTTTAGAACTGTTTTGAAGGAAACGCAAAGGATATCCAGTGCTTTAGTGAACACAAAAATGGAAACGGGTAACATTAGATGAGGGTTAATATATATAAAGTCTCGTTATATCGATATCGGATATATCGATAGTCCCGGTTATATCGATACTATTTCTATGCACGCACGGAGAAAATTACATGCAAACAGGGTCGGATATATCGATAGTCCCGGTTATATCGATATTTTTTCGGACTCCCTTGAAGATCGATATAACGAGACTTTACTGTATATATATATATATATATATATATATATATATATATATATATATATATATATATATATATATATATATATATATATATATATATATATATATATATATATATATAGCTGTATTTGATGACTTCATTTTTATCTGTATCATACGGATATAATAAAGATGATTGTAATACAATTAATACCCTCACTGGTTCTGTACATACAGTATACGGTGAGACCTCAACTTAATAACTTAATTGGTTCCCAGACAGAGTGTTTAAGGTGAAAAGTGTGTATCTCAAAAAAAAAATTCCCATAGGAATTTCCATAAAAAAGGTTTTCCATAAAATATACTTTTCAACTAAATAAGCCTTAAAACTACACACAACATACCTTATTCTATGTATAATAAATGTGCTATTGTATTGTAATGAAAGAAATACACTGCATTGTATCATAAAGTCACTTTATTTACATTTGTGATGGTCATTTATGGCTTGATGAAATGGCGTTGGAGGTCGAAGGTCAAAGGGAATTGCTGTTTGGAAAGAGAGGCGCATTACATGAGGATTGTAATTAAAGAAATAAACTGTGTTGTAAAATAAAGTTTTATTTACCTTTTTGATGGTCGTTGGTGGCTTATGGAAGGAGAGTCACCTTCCATAAGGACTGTTGGTAACTTAACCTCTGGTGCTGTTCGATCGTGTGCTTCCGCCGAAGATCACTCCGCCAGCCGTGGCGGGTGTGTATTAAAATAGTGCTTATTATAAGGTTTAATTTTCATAAATTTGACGTTTGTAAGACAAAAAGTTTGTAAGTTGAGGTGTTTTTAAGTTGAGGTCTTATTGTATAGTAAATTATAATTGTATCCAGAAGTAATTTATATTCCTTATCTTTCCACATATACAATTTTATATTGTTGACACTATTGTGTGTTTTACCTAAAATATATATTTTTTTCAAATCTGGATTATTGCATTAATTTCAAATGAATATTTATTTGAATGATCAACTCTAACATTTCTAAAATGATCAACACAGGGTCCATCGTGAGTCAAACTGATCCAAACGTCAAGGTCGACTTGGACCTCTAGTGTGAGCCGTTTATTTCCACTGGTAAAACTACCATCATACATTCTCACTTTGAATCGTAAACATTATACCATGACTGCCGAGCATGTACCACTCTTCAACATCGCCCCATCCTAAAGAATAACACACATTGGAGAAGTCAGGCATATATTATCAAGAGGATTTCAGCAGTCATGAGAAGCAAATATCGTTTCTCTTTTGTCTGGGGATTGAATGGGAAGAGTGAGCCGGCTGGAAGCTCTGCCTGTCACACAGGTCCTGAGCTCTCGGCTGAATAGATTCCCATCATTTGGGGCGGGAACTTTACAGACCGAGGCTATCACTCTGCCTGGCGGAGCAAGATAAGGAGCCAAATGAACTGACACCAATTTAATGACAAATTATGCCAGAAAAAATGAGACTAGAGATTAAACAAAATGAAATATATAGCTGCTGCATGTCCAAATGCTGCTGTTGTATTTTGAAAGCTGGAAAAAAGACTCACAGTACCATTAATTTGGTAACATTCCAAAAACGAATGGTTAAAGATAACAAGAAGACTATTTTTTTTTGGTTCATCAATTTGTTCTTGGCCATTGAGATTGTTTCGTGTTTTATAAACCCATGCCAGCTCGAGGCACTACTGTCTTCATGACACAGTCATAAAATGGGAGTAATTAATTAATTCATATTCATTGAAGCCCAAAATGAAGTAAACAGGAGCATGTGCTGCTGCCCCGTTGTCCAGTGGTTTGTGTATTGACGTCAGTGCACAGGACATGGGTTCAATCCTGACTCAGGCTTCCTGTATTGAGTTTACATGTTCTCCCCCGGCCTGTGTGGGTTTTCTTCAGGTGCTCGGGTTTCCTACCAAATTCCAAAAACATGCATGGCAGGCTGATTGAACACTCTCAATTGTCCTTAGGCCTGAGTGTGAGCGCAGATGGTCTCTCTCTCTGTGTCGTGCTCGAAAAAGGTTTAGGGCGTACCTCACTTATTGACCGAAGAAGGCGGGGATAGGCTCCAGCATCCACCACAAGCTTTGGGAGGATGAAAAGGATTGGAAAATGAATGGATGAATTGATGAACATTTCAAATCAATCACTGGGTTGGGCGTTTGAGAACGGTGTCTTTTTGGTCCGGCAATCTATCAATATCCATCCATTTTCCGATCCACTTTATCCTCACATGCGGGCTGGAGCCTCTCCCAGCTGTCTTTGGGTAGCAGGCGGGGGATACCCTGAAATGGTTGACAGCCAATCACACGGCAATGTATCCATAGTGATTTAAAATCCAGCGATTGACAGTATTTTAAAATCCAAAACAAATAATTTTACAGGACCTTAAAAAGTGATCACATGACCAATACAATCCAGGTATTACATTGTCGAAAATTCCTTAGTGATCAGAATCAGAATCAGAAAACCTTTATTCGTCCCACAATGGGGAAATTTGCACTAAATATGACTTAATTGAGGCAAATGAATTCTGCAATTCGGACACTTGGATAAGATAATAACATTGCTGATCACACTGAAAGGAAAATAGTCGCGGTGGTAACTAATTGAAGAAGTTCTCATATTCACAAAATTGAAATGAATGGTTTTCATCTGACAATGCCTATATTATGAGGTTAAGATATCCTAGCCTCATATGTTTGGGTTACATTTCAAAACGCAGGAAGAGGCATCTTGCTGTGACGTTTTCTCTCTGTCTGGCGTTTGGTCTGATTACGAGTACTTTTGCAATCCGCGACAGCATGATTGATGCTCCACTTTTATGAGAGGAATTTTAACAGCACCTCTTCAGCGCTCAATGCGCACCCAATTATGCGTCCGCACTGGTAACCTTGAATTTATGTCGCCATGGTAACAAAACTCATGGTCATGCATTATGGATTATCATTGAAATTCTACACCCCTACCTAACATAATGAGAGCCCAGGACTTAATCAAATCAGCCTATTCTGCGTGTCATAAATTGAAGAATCTCATTGTATTGTGCTTGGGGTTGGGAGAAGGCATGCAGGCGGCTGGCGGGTGGCAGGCTAGGCTGTGTCGGCCCCGGCAGCTGCAGGGCTCTCATAGTCTGATAGATGGCTCCCACATACATCAGTGAACATATAGACAGATGGCCCTCAATGGCAGGAATTTCCAACCCAGGAAGCAGCTGTTCTGCCTAACCTCGGCTGTCCGCCTCACCTTGTTGTCATGGAACATTGAGCAGGGAAGGAGAATGTGGACAGTAACACGGGGAGTCGGCAGTGGTGACTCAGGAGGGTAGTGACCTACTGGATTGCACTGATTCGTCTTTCAAATGCGCTCTATATTTCATCCAGCGTTTTACGTGGGTTACCTACCAAGTTCAAATACAGTAAAGTCTCGTTATATCGATATCGGATATATCGATAGTCCCGGTTATATCGATACTATTTCTATGCACGCACGGAGAAAATTACATGCAAACAGGGTCGGATAAATCGATAGTCCCGGTTATATCGATATTTTTTCGGACTCCCTTGAATATCGATATAACGAGACTTTACTGTATATGAAAAAAAATCTGTTGAATAATGAGTCAGTTCCTGTTTGTTATTTTTTTCCCATGAACTCAATTGCTTCAACAAGTCCCAACAATCAGGGTAGCACAACTGAAACCTTGTTTGAAAAAACAATGATGTGATATAGGTATTCATTGGAATGTTGTAGAAGTCATCCTTTGAAAATGTAAACAGCAAAAGAGGTTTACAAAATGTGTGTGAGTGTGTGTATGAGTGTATGTGTGTGTGTGTGTGTGTGTGTGTGTGTGTGTGTGTGTGTGTGTGTGTGTGTGTGTGTGTGTGTGTGTGTGTGTGTGTGTGTGTGTGTGTGTGTGTGTGTGTGTGTGTGTCAAAAACAAAATGACATAAGACCTGATGAATAAAATGTATCCATACGGATTCTCATTTTTTTCTCATTTCTTACTGTTTCTCTCTTGCTTGCTAATCAGAGGAATGACATAATTTCTGCAAATCAGTGATTCAAATTAATCCAATGTTTTTCATCTTCTCATTGTCTGTTCTCCAGAGTGCACTGCTCCCAGACTTCAGACATAAAATATTGATCACTCTTGTGTATTTTTTCTCATTTTATGTAAGCATTTTTGTGAGCGAACAGACAAGTAGGGGAAAACATTTTTGCCCTGGTCACCAACTACTCCCGGTAACAACTTTAAAAAGCTCAGCAGATTTATTCATGAATTTATTTATTTTCCGTATCATCATCCCAGCTGACTTCTGGGTAGCCCCGAAGAAATTGCTTGGGAATACCAGAACTGAGGAACAGGAAACACAAAAATAGGTCCTGCTGAAGCATCACCGAAAAAATGCACACATACACAGTAATTCCATTAATGAGAAGTATGTTTCTTTTTCATGACACATAACAAAAATACTATGAAATGCGAGTTTAAAGTTTTTAGTTTAGCATGAGTTGTTTTCATTCGCAAAATATTCATGAGTTGTGATAGACAACTCAACTCATGGGGGTGTGGGGGGGGGTAAAGCCCAATAACACCCCTCCCTCCCGCACAATGAAAAAAGTACTGCTGCTGCATATTGCTTCAATAGTCTATTTGAATATAAACATGAAAATATATAGCACCAAAACTTGTAACCAACGTGAATCCAATAATCTGTCCCCACTTTTCTACATGGCAACCGCCTGCATATTCCCAATAAACACAACGCGCTGTAATAACTGTTATTGACTCTGTAAGTGAGCGCATCACAAACGGGGTGTCATCTAAAATGAATTTTGGATGTGCTTGATGAAGCCTGCTCATCCCCCTGTAATGACACCCCATCCTCTCTCATGTGTTATGCATCACATCTTGTTATCATCTTCCTCTGAGCGTGGCTGTCATCATCTTCCTCGGCCCTTTTCCGGAGGCATCAGCTAAGGGGGCTTACGTGGCAAGGGATGAGATTTTTTAAAAATCTTTAACTCTTCCAATTCTCATCTGTCTTGCCGCCACTTAATGCTAAAACCAGAATACATCATGTGTTGTATTTGTGCTAGAAGTGCTTCTCTGTTGCATTATGCATATCCGGTTCATGCAGAGTTTGATTGCCGGAACATCAAGAATTAGAACAGAGTATCTGGCCTGATATAATGAGGCACTTTTCTCTGTATATATTTTCGCTTGTAAAACACACTTGAAATAGCATTTCAATATCACTGTGGTGTATTTTTTTGTTTTATTTTTATTTATTTTATTTTTTTTTTTGGGGGGGGGGCAAGATCGATGCTATTACAAGGATGAAACAGAATATCTTACGAGGAGATATGTCCACTACACGAGGATTAAATGCTAATGCAAATCACGTCAACCAGTGATGTTCATTTTGCAAAGGATAATAAATGATCACTTATAAACTGGGCTTCTCATGCGGTGCATGCATAATTGAAAAAAAAGTGACATTATCATGGTTTGAGGGATAAACTGGGTTCTACTGTAATGTGGGAATACATTTTACGGCACAAATGTGCACAGACCGCTTCTTATCTTTAATTCCCTATGGGCTCTTTCTAAATCAGTGTGCTGTATTTGGCATGGGAAAGCACACAGAAAGGACATACATCACTGGAAAGTTGGTCAGCTCAACTTGTTCATTAATCATCAAGGAAGGGGCTGAATCGAAACGGAGCGTCTGATATACTAATGACTTTGCCTCCTCTGGTAACCTTCCTCTGACAGTCATACCTTTGGGTTTCAAGGAGAGTGAGAATTTTGCAGCCCCCTCATCTGCATAAAATTAATGGTGCATGCATATGCAAATGATCATTTTAAACAATGTTGATTACGGCATATGTATTCATAGGCCAACAGTCGCACATGTCTGACATGCCACTTCTGCATGCAATTTGCACCACAGTAAAGGGAAACCGGTACAGTCTCTCAGTCTTTTGCTGCATGAAGCGGTGAGAACTGACTCGCATGGCTCGCCGATGGGGATTATTTATTGGTACGAGTGTCTGCTCTCAGATGTGAAGATTTCACAAACGTCTGCTTGGGGTATGTGAGGGAGGCTCTTTGACTGACCAAACGAGTGCTTATAGGAGAAAGTAAAGTCACAAATTATTTTTTACTACAGTAAAGTCTCGTTATATCGATATCGGTTATATCGATAGTACTGCTTATTACGATACTATTTCTATGAACGCAAGGAGAAAATTTACAAGCCGCAGGATCGGATATATCGATAGTCCGGTTATATCGATATTTTTTCCGACTGCCGAGAATATCGATATAACGAGACTTTACTTTATAAGAATATCTATGTGGGTACTACATCCCTTTAAACAGTATTCAGATTAACATTGCGCTTGTGGAAAATGAATGAAGCAGAAAAATAGAGTCATTTTGTCCTTCTCAGGGGGTCTTTTGCCCAGTTTAGCCATTTGTTGTTGACTGCAAATGACATTTCAGTGCCTAAGGCTCAAGTCTCACCTGTTTCGGTGCTTGGTCACATGACATTCCCAAGTTGAGCCGAAATTAAATACACCAATTTAAAATGTTAGACCGTATGGCTAGAAATGATAAACATTTTTTTTCCTGCTGCTGATGGTGCTTCGTATAGTATGCATACAGTATACATAAAAGACAAGGATCAAAAGCAAAGTGCAAAACACAAGGGATACTACAGTAGAGAGAGAACTTCAGATCCGATAACTCTTTTAGATGATAACTCACTTTCCTTGGAGGACAGTGCATCATACAGCACAGCAGCAGTTCTGGTCATAAGTATCATTTTAACGATAATTATATTAATCAGTTTTGTGTTTTAACAGTTGCCATCTGGAAAAAAAGTAAAGTCAATGTTTTAATCATAAAATGATCAACTTGATGATGAAACATCACCAAACACATCAATCAAACACACCATTGTAAAATGTGTGGACGTATGGCTAAAATTGACAACATTGCTCCTTCTACTATTTGATGAACACCCCCTCAAAAGTACATGGCTGAATTAGTTGGCTGGTTTAAAAGTTTCAAATTTTGTCCAAAACACAAAAGAAACACATTACTATAAACACATGGTTGCTTTTGCAGTACTACTGCCTAATTGACGAACTAAGATGATCAATCACTCCTTGAACATTGGGTGCAGTGTTTTTTGAACAGGAAATGGGACATTCTGGGTAACACAGGCAGGTGATTGTAAATATTGATTTAATGTCTTTCATACTTTAAATGGGCTGCCATCTGGACCACAGACAAAAACATTTCCTAGGGCTGCTTGACGTATTCTTTAAATAGCTTGGAAAGAACACTTGTATTCTCTGTCTCCTGTCTACACATACATTGGTACCTCGTTTCTCGACCATAATTCGTTCCAGGACCCTGTTCGAAAAGCGATTTTTTCGAACACTGAAACCACCTCTTTGCTCCTGTCACTTGCGAGTTGACAGCGGAGGGGGGTCTGCCTCTCCCGGCCGTTCTCCACCCGCTGTCATTCTCTAATCATGGACACGGGGCATTTATACGGTTCGCGATCACCTCGCCAATGCCGGATGATTGCCTCAACTCGCCACCGTGCCTGGACTCTTCCTTCGATGCGCGAGTGTATCCGGTCCGAGGTATTTTCCCCGCGTCCCGTAAATGTATGTCATCTTCCGGGATTGCGTAATTTTGCACCCTTGTGTGCCATTTGCTTTTTGGCGTAGTAAGCCGGTCGGGTCACCCCCTGCCTTCTTACTCGCTGAGTTTTCTTTGATTTGTGAATAAACATCCTGCTTGGGTAGTACGTGTCTGCTTTGGGATCCCAAACATTCCACTACGTTCCGACGAGTCAGCTGCCGTCACTCTCGCTCGGAACGTGACAGCTACGGATGACTCGGCTGTAGGATGTTCTTTTCTCTTAAAATATCTATCCAATGACACTTGCTCTCACGCCCACAGTCACATCACTAGATTTCACAGCCTCGTTATTCTTTAATATCGTACTGATCGTATATTTCGCCATGCTGTATTCCCTCGCCAGATGAGACACTCGCACACCTCCTTCATATTTTGCGATTATTTATTTCTTAAATGCAATAGTCGTACACACTACTTTTCTTTTGTCACTCTAAGCAGCACATACTTTCTTTGGAGGCATGATTAGGGGCTAAAACTCTTCGTACACCTATATTAAATGCTAGAGCAAAACGCAGCACGTCCGCTAGCGACAACAGTTGGTCACGGAGAGAGCAATACACCCGTACGCCGCTCAGCACCCCACCCTCGGGTACGCACTCACGCGTCGTATTGGCGTTCGAACACCGATTGATGTGTCATTGGATAGATATTTTAAGAGAAATGAACATCATGTAGCCGAGTCATCCGTAGCTGTCACGTTCCAAGCGAGAGTGACGGCAGCTGACTCGTCGGAACGTAGTGGAATGTTTGGGATCCCAAAGCAGACACGTACTACCCAAGCAGGATGTTTCACAAATCAAAGAAAACTCAGCGAGTAAGAAGGCAGTGGGTGACCCGACCGGCTTACTACGCCAAAAAGCAAATGGCACACAAGGGTGCAAAATTACGCAATCCCGGAAGATGACATACATTTACACGCGGGGAAAATACCTCGGACCGGATACACTCGCGCATCGAAGGAAGAGTCCAGGCGAGTTGAGGCAATCATCCGGCATTGGCGAGGTGATCGCGAACCGTATAAATGCCCCGTGTCCGTGATTACAGAATGACAGCGGTTGGAGAATGGCCGGTAGAGGCAGCCCCGACCCCCCCCCCACCCCCCCGCTGTCAACTTGCAAGTGACAGGAGCAAAGAGGTGGTTTCGGTGTTCGAAAAAATCGCTTTTCGAACAGGGTCCTGGAACGAATTATGGTCAAGAACCGAGGTACCACTGTATATATATATATATATATATATATATATAGTAAAGTCTCGTTATATCGATATTCTCGGGAGTTAGAAAAAATATCCATCTAACCGTACTGTCGATATATCCGTCCTGCGCCGAACTGCATTAACAAAAGCCGCCAAAAGAGGGCATCCAAGCGCCATATAAGAAACGGAGCTGGCCATGAGCTCGCCATTTTGTGCCTCTTTTTTTTTTGGGTGAGAGATGTTCCCCGAATATTGCCTCAAAATGGCACATATAATTCTTTAATCGATTGCAAACATGTATGCTTTCCTCTTCAGTGCTTTCCTCTACAGTGTATTTGAATCATATTCATAACTGGATGTGTAACAAGAAAGCATATTATCCGAATCTGAAGCCATTGTTTGGATTCACAAGCACTGCAAGACGTCTTGGCGTGAAGTCATTTTTATTGGTGTTTTGCATTTGAATAAAAAGTGACATCGGTTGTCCTTTAATACACAGTATGGAATGTATGGTAATTTTCAAAATCACGCATCAGCACACAAAACAAGAAACATTGTTGCAAAGAATGATAGCATTCATATACAGTACAGTGGGCATGTACGTAACACAACAGGGAAACTGCAACGCTTACATCTTACTGTATTATGTATGCAATTTAAAAAAGTCGTCATTCTTCTTCTGCTTCCCATTTTTATCTTTCAACACAAACACTTCAATCTCGTCTGCTACACACGAGCTAGCGTCTGAAAATGGAAATGGCTCTGTTACACCGGAGCTGGTCACAAACTCACGTGACCAAGTCGACCAAGGCCGATGGCGCGACCAATGGCGTGTATCGATATAAACATAGCAAAATGGCCGGCGGGAGATGAAAAAGAGCACCGTAGTAACCGGATTATCGTAAAAACCACGAATCGTACTAAACAGAACTAATTACAGTAAAGTCTCGTTATATCGATATTGAAGGGAGTCCGAAAAAATATCGATATAACCGGGACTATCGATATATCCGACCCTGTTTGCATGTAATTTCCTCCGTGCGTGCATAGAAATAGATATAACCGGGACTATCGATATATCCGATATCGATATAACGAGACTTTACTGTATACATAAAAAGACTAGAAATGTGCACGGGAAATGAAAATAGTGTCGTAATAAGCAGTACTATCAATTTAAACGATATCGATATAACGAGACTTTACTATATACAGTAAAGTCTCGTTATATCGATATTCAAGGGAGTCCGAAAAAATATCGATATAACCGGGACTATCGATATATCCGACCCTGTTTGCATGTAATTTTCTCCGTGCGTGCATAGAAATAGTATCGATATAACCGGGACTATCGATATATCCGATATCGATATAACGAGACTTTACTATATATATATATATATATATATATATATATATATATATATATATATATATATATATATATATATATATATATATATATATATATATATATATATATAGTATATATACAGTAAAGTCTCGTTATATCGATATCGGTGATATCGATAGTACCGCTTATTACGATACTATTTCTATGACCGCAAGGAGAAAATTACATGCGCGCAGGGTCGGATATATCGATAGTCCCGGTTATATCAATATTTTTCGGACTCGATATAACGAGACTTTACTATATATATATATATATATATATATATATATATATATATATATATATATATATATATATATATATATATATATATATATAAATAAAACAACGGGGTCCTCACTACTTATGGTATAAAATGTTAGTGGTCCTCGCAAGACTCATCATACAAACACACACACACACACACACTCACACACACACGCGCACACGCACACACACACACACACACACACACACACACACACACACACACACACACACACACACACACACACACACACATACATATTAAAAACAGTGAATGTTGCAAGCGATAAAGATATCTGAATGCAACACAATTATATACATGAATGAAAAACCAAAACTGCAACGTTTACATTATGTACGTTGATGAAGTATTCTGCTGCACGTCACGTCAAACTCTTTCGCGATGAAGGATTTGCTTGTTGGATTGTCCTACACAGCCACAATTGCCTTGAATGTTGTTCGGATATCATAATTCATACCTTTCCCCATGGTTGAAATTGTTGTTGAACAACAGTAGTGTATATAAGCTCTGCTACACCGTTTTTTTATTGTGCTCGCGTCAACAGGATTAACACGGAAGCTGGTCACGTGACTGGGGCTTGGGAGGACCCGACAACGGGGTTCGAGTGAGTGTCTGAATAGAATGGCTGAGCTGTGGCTTAACAGCAGGTCCTGCTTGTATCTGTTTGTGATAACTGCTACGTTTTGTTATTAAAAAGACCGACCGCTATAGCAGCGACTGTGCACATCATTTCCCATGCTGAGGGACGATTTTTTTTTATTGTGACAGAAACACGGAAGCCGGTTACGTGACTGTGGGATCTTTAATACAGTATGGCATGTACAGTAATTTCCAAAATCATCACACTTCAGCAGACAAAACAATAAATGTCATTGTTGCAAAAAACGATTGCATTCATATACAGTACAATACAGTGTACATGTACATAACACTGCAACAGGGAAACTGCAACGCTTACATTTTATTATGCAATTTAAAAACATCTTCAATCTTATTCTGCTTCCCATTTTCACCTTTTAACACAAACGATTCAATCTTGTTTAACATTTCTAAAAAACCTGATGCATTTTCTCTGGATTCTAAGTAAGATTGTACGTCCGTAACACCTTGCAATGCTTGTGTCTTCGTTGGTTCTTCATCCTCGTCATCCTCGTAATTGTGGGAATCTTCTGGGGCATACTTGGCTTTAATTTCGTGTTGGATTCTCCTCAACAGCCACGATTGCCTTGTATTTCCTTCTGAGGTCACAATTCTTTCGTTTTGCTATGGTTGAAGACGGTAACAATATGGTGTCAGCTCCACTGCAAGACACGGGAGCTGGTCACATAACCAAGTCACGTGACCAAGTCGACTAACGGCGCGACCGATACAGATTTCGATAATAGGTGGTAGTGTGTAAAAAAAAATGAGCACAAAAACATCATCCAGTGTGGGTCCTTGGGCAAGACCCTTCACGCTAATGCCTACCTCATACAATGATGAGAGACAATAAATGGAATGACATGCCGGATCAGACGTCGCCCGGCCAAACAAGGTCTGCGTCAGGTGCTGGGGAACCAGAGCACCTTGATGAAAAATGGGCTAATCGAACAAAGCGGAGATGGACGAGATGCGATAACATGGCTCTGTTGGAATGCTACTCCTCAAGCAACCCTAGTCAGAAGGGTTACATGCGGAGAATGGGGGCTGAATGGTTACTTCGAAACCCACAGTCACGGTTGACCACGAAACAACTAGTAGCTCAGTGTTCCAATATCCACAAACGGCAATTGCTATCACAACTTGAGATTGATGAGGTACAACACAAATTCCGAGGTGAAGGGCCCCAGGCTGCCACGTCAGAGGAAGAGGTTCAACCAGAGATTGGGAGGCAAGCCGCAATGAATGATGAAATTGGGAAGCCAGCCCCAATGAATGAAATGCTGAGCGAGGCAGCAACTGACCTGAGAGATAAGATCATGGCCAGAATGAAAACTCTCAACTAAGAAACCGATTACAACAGCTCTGTGAAGTACCACCTGAAAGTCTCATGGAAACTGTGAATGCAGCACTGAGAACGATCCTGACCGGAACGATCACGGAAACCAATGAGCTGATATACGCCTCAGCATCAGTGATCCTAGAGATGCTTGGCTACAAGAGCAACCATGAGAGCCACGAGATTCATTACCCACCATGGAAAAGACGGTTGGAGGCTAAGACCAAGGCGGCTCGGAAAGATGTGAGTCAATTGACGGAGACCCAGAGAGATGTGAATAAAAGGCCAATACCCAAGAGGTACATGCATATAACCATACCTGAAGCACTCGAAACTGCCAAACAAAGGCTCCAGGCATTGTCCAGTTGTCTAAAGAGGTATACGAAAGAGAATGAGGCCAGAAGAATAAACAGGCTGTTCGCAACACAACCTGCGAAAGTGTACGCTCAGTGGCAGGGTTCTAGCAGCAGAGCAGACCCTCCAAGGCTGGAAATTGAAAAATACTGGAAAGGCATATGGGAGAAGGAGGTCGCACATAACAGCAGTGCACCATGGCTGGTGACTCTGAAAGAGGAGCACAGCAACCTCCCTGAACAGAACCCAGTTTCAAACTCGATGAGGATGTGGAAAACCACCCTTTAAGCCAATGGCAAGCCAATGGCACTAACACAAGTGTCCATCAAATGTGGCATATACCAAGGTGATGCACTCTCCCCGCTGCTGTTCTGCATAGGACTGAACCCCCGCAGCCAGATAATCGCCAAAACAGACTATGGATACCGCCTCAGAAATGGAGCTACAATCAGTCACCTCCTCTACATGGATGACATAAAGCTGTATGCTAAGAGCGAAAGGGACATAGACTCCCTGATCCACACAACCAGGATCTACAGCAGTGATATCGGAATGTCATTCGGGCTGGAGAAATGTTGTCGGATGGTGACGAAGAGGGGCAAGGTAGTCCACACTGAAGGGGTCTCACTCCCTGAAGAAACAATAGCAGACATTGAAAACAGCTACAAGTACCTCGGTATACCACAGGCCAAAGGCAACCTCGAACTAGCAACAAGGAAAGCGGCTACGACCAAATACCTCCAGAGGGTGAGGCAAGTCCTTAGAAGCCATCTCAATGGCAAGAACAAGACCCGGGCAATAAACAGCTATGCCCTGCCAGTGATCAGATACCCTGCAGGAATAATAAGGTGGCCAAAGGAAGAGATCCAGACCACGGTGTTAAGACCCGAAAACTCCTCACCATGCATGGAGGGTTCCATCCCAAGTCCAGCACCCTGAGACTGTACACAAGCCGTAAGGAAGGAGGCCGGGGACTAGTGAGTGTGAGAGCCACTGTCCAGGATGAAACATCCAAGCTCCATCAGACTCAGAATCAGAATCATCTTTATTGCCAAGTACGTAGAACACACAAGGAATTTGTTTCCGGTAGAACACGCTGCACTAGTATCGTCGTCAAAAAAAACTGCTAAGTGGCACTATACAGTTCCATTTTGGCTACTGTTGAATGAATACATCAAAGAGAAGGCTCCAACAGATGATGTACTCAGAGAATGTCTCAGACAATGGGGAACAGAGGATGAGGTGCTGGATGAGGGACAATCATGGGAGGAAAAGCCCCTACACGGGATGTGCCACCGAACCATAGCAGAAGTGGCTGATCTCAAGAAGTCCTATCAGTGGCTAGAGAGGGCTGGCCTAAAGGACAGCACAGAGGCACTCATCTTGGCTGCCCAAGAGCAGGCCCTGAACACCAGAGCCATCGAGGCAGGGATATACCACACCAGACAAGACCCAAGGTGTAGGTTGGCACCTGAGACAATCCAACACATAACTGCAGGGTGTAAGATGCTGGCAGGGAAAGCCTACATGGAGCGCCGTAACCAGGTGGCTGGCATAGTCTACCGAAACATCTGTGCGGAGTATGGACTGGAAACCCCAAGGTCAAAATGGGAAACACCTCCCAAGGTGGTGGAGAATGACCGAGCAAAGATCCTGTGGGACTTCCAGATACAGACTGACAAGATGGTAATGGCCAACCAACCAGATATCGTGCTCATAGATAAAGGGGAAAGGAAAGCCGTTGTCGTGGATGTAGCGGTCTCGAGTGATGGAAACATCAGAAAGAAGGAACATGAGAAAATCGAGAAATACCAAGGGCTCAGAGAAGAGCTGGAGAGAGCCTGGAAGGTAAAGGTGACAGTCGTGCCTGTGGTGGTCGGAGCACTCGGGGCAGTGACCCCCAAACTCGACGAGTGGTTGCAACAGATCCCGGGAACAACATCGGATATCTCGGTCCAGAAAAGCGCAGTGCTGGGAACAGCACGGATACTGCTCAGAACCCTCAAGCTTCCTTGCCTTTGGTAGAGGACCCGAGCTGAAATGGGGGACAGCCACCACCCATGGCGGGTGAGACGAGGATTAATATATATATAAAATCCTTTCTATCTTCATTCAAACATTTCAGCATTCACTGTTCACTGCGATGTACAGTTGTGTGGGCCACATTCAGATTGGGTATACTGTATATGAATGTTTGAAAGTCTGTTCCCTCCCTCTTGACATGAATAACCCTCCACAGTCAGAAGCAGAATTGAGCCTGATTAAGATGAATTCATTTTCGTGTTAATTATCCATACAAATTTTGATTGCCAAGTTGCGAAAAACAGAGGAGGTGCTGGTCCAAAGCCAGTAGCTGTAACATATTGTTGCGCCCACCTTGTGACGTTGACAGGATCTCAATCAATTATACAGTAGTCTGAAACGATATAATGCCACTTGCTATTTGACAGTTGAAGCAGCAAATATAAAATATATGCAACCTGTTTTATTAATGAAGCAGGCCTGCCAGGGCCTAGTTATGCAGTGGCAATGCTTGCACCATATCTGTCTTTGTAAGTCAGAAAGCAAAATGGCATTCATCATCGAACGTCTCTGAATGGAACATTTCCAATTCATGAGATGGGGGAGGGGGTCCATGTATAAACATGTAAAATATACATGGGAGGGCAATGTTGTGGAACACACTCATCAGCGTCTGATGAAGGAAAAAATGTAATCTGTAACACCATTAGGCAATCTGAACCAGGCTGACATTTGAAAAAAATAAAGCAGTTTTGGTACAAGGGAAAGTGGCCATAGAAGGTAGGTAATTCATGGTCATTTTTGTAACATGTGCTCATGCCTGTAATCACGAAGCTACTGCCTGGCGCACATGCACAATGTGCTTAGTGATTGTGCAATGGTTTGAACCTAAAGTCTTTCCCTGCTTTGTAATGCTGATTCATCACTGGTGACATTTTTAGGCTTGATCCTTGTCTGAGACGGGATTTTCTCTCAATTTTGAACCTTATCTTATTGCTCACATTCCTCACATTACTAATGCATTCTTATACTGGCTATAACATATTAAAAATATTTTAAACAGGAATGACAGAAATTGTTTTAAAAAACATGAAATGTAGTACAATGTCAACAAATCTGAAATTGATGAATTTTTAACTTGGCAAAAATACTACATAGTTGTGTTATTGTTGGATATGGATTTTTCTTCTTCATTTTTTTAAATTGAGGATTTTTTTTCAATTGTGAAATTGATCATTGATTAGTCCCTTGCCTGACTTGAGCGTAGAGTGAAGTTCTACTCAGTAATGGTGCGAAATGGAGTGTGAATGGTGTTCTATCTCTACAGACGGTTGGCAACGAGTTAGGACGTCTTCCACAGATAATAGAGATGCAGGGTTCGATTCTGGCTCTAGCTTTCCTGTGTGAAGTTTCCGTGTGCTCCACATGCCATTGTGGGTTTTGAGAGAGAGATGAGATAAACTTTTCTGTGAGTACTTTCGTTTCCTCACATTTTCCAAAGACCAGCATTTGATTCACTTTGCTGCTGTGAATTGGGAATTTCTCCATTGTAAGACTTTAAGCTTTTCGGATGAGCAGCGAAACGTCTGACTCCTTCACAGAAGTACAGATGACGGCTGAAGAACGATTTTCATTGATGGACAAGTCATGTGCGACTGAGAGTCTTCACTGACATAGGACTAATAAATGTTATCTTATCTTAACTTAACATGTCTTGACTTGTCTTGCCTTGCCTTGCCTAGCCTTGCCTTGACTTGTCTTGTCTTGTCTTGTCTTGTCTTGTCTTGTCTTGTCTTGTCTTGTCTTGTCTTATGACAGGTAGATTGGGCACTACAAAGTCTCCTCAGGTGTATTTGTCTATGTGCGCCTTGCGATTGTTTGGCTCCCAGTTTAGGATAGCTCCGGCCTGCCCACAACCCTTGTGGGGATAACCCGATTTTTAAATGGCTGGATGACTGGATTTAGTTTTCTGTTTACTTGGCCACTGAGGAAATTTAAACTGCAATAGAGACCAAAACATTCATATTCTTCTTTGTAAACTGCATTCCATTGCTGGCTTTTTATGCACGTTTACGGCAGAGAGGCTTGGGTATCTTGCCAATGGGGATCAGGTGGAAATGCGCAGGTCATTATGCATCCGGACTACCCTCCTCCTCCTTCTTTAGTCCAGCTCCAGGCTGTAAATTAGAAGGACGAGTTGTATGTGACTGTGACTGTTATGGCTGTTTAAATGCACCCCCCATTCAATACGACATATTACAATACAACTGGAAGGGGATGGTTTAAAGGAGAGAGAGGGAGACGGCATTTAATATAAATGATCTGCAGTTGATTGTGATGGATATACTATGGAGAGACACCTTGCTTCAAGGGCATCCAGGGATAAGCTATCATTTTCTTCTTTATACGCATGAAGGGAGGAATGACGGAATGTCCATTGTCATCACAATAATGCATCTGAACGGATATAATGACCCCCTCTCGAAAAAAAAATGCTTTTAACAACAACACAATTGCATTGTGTTGATTAAAGCATCAACAGAAGTACAGTGATACCTCACTTTAAGAACCTCTTGGCTTACAAACTTTTTTTGGTTTATGAACGTTACATTTATGAAAATTTTACCTTGGCATCCGAACTATTTTTCGGGATACACACAGAGCACCACAATGATGTGATGTGTCAATCGCGAACGAGCCCGTACACCTAACAAGTAAAGGGCAGCCCATGTTTTTGTCCGTGATTCCCGCCCCCAGTCTTCGGTTAAAGCCACGTGATTGGTCAATAATGTAGCAGTGAGGTGGGTGGGTGGTTTAACATTAAAGAGACCGGCAGATGACAGAGAGAGAGTGATAAAATGGATAGAAAGCAGTGCAATTTGGACTAGTTTCAACTTTGATAGTTCAAAAGCAGAATGTAGACTGCAAGGTTAAAATATCCCATCAATTAGGCTCCACAAATAACCTGCACACACCATCTGTACACTTGATGCAAAAAGCTATCAACCCAGCTAAACAAAACATAATTGATGAGGTACTGTCACGGTTTGCGAGGTGGTGATGGCGGGTTCGGATCCCAAAAAGCAGGCAGGAGGGAGCAGGAGGTTGTTTGACAAATTGTATTAAAATAAAGTCAGCAGGAACAAAATGTAAAACATCAAAATGATCTGAATGGAAAAAATACAAAGTAGCAAAAGAAAACCAAGTGTAAAAGTCCGCCAAGGTTAAACAAACACGTACACAATGCATGCAGCAAACAAGCAGCAAACAAACAATGAATCGGCACCGGATGATCGTGCCCGGTGTCCTTTTAAGTGTCATTGATTATAACGACCAGTACCTGCGAGGCTGCCGGCAGGGCTGACGTCGCTACCCGCTGGTCGCCAATCTGATCGGGACGACCAGCACCTGTGCAGGTGCAGGCGGGGCCGACAGCGCCCCCCGTTGGTCGCCAACCAGATCATGACAGTACCCCCCCTTCAAGGGGCTGCTTCCAGAAGTCCCAACAGTCTCCCAAAAGGTCCACTCGCCAGGGAACGGTCGGTGGAGAGGGCAACCGCTGCCTCTCCAGCGCACGACGGGCGGCGGCCTGATGGGAACGGGACTCGGCCTGGGGTGGACGAAGACGCGGCACGGATCGTCGTGGGCGTGAGTGCGATCCCGCTCGCACGTTCACGCGACGGCGCATGTCTCTGCGTGGACGTCGAACTGCCAGGCGCAGAATGGCACCCCGTACGGCCGTATGGGACCAGGTCTCGGTCGGACGCCGACGTGGGCGTGAACTGCCCGGCTCCGGGGGAACGAGACCAGTCCAGAGCCGCTCCGGGATCCAGCGGTGAGTGGGGTCTCGGACTGACGTTGACGCGGACGTTGCACGGCTCGTCGTGGATGAGACTAAATTCGTCATGCACGACGACAGCGTGGCTGGACGTGGGCGTGCAATGCCAGTCACCCAGTGTCACCCTGGACGGCCACCTGGAAGGAGGTCTCGGCCGGACGTTTACGTGGACGTTGCGGCTCGTCGAGTGACGCAACTCAAACTTGACGAGGCTTGCGCTAACGTGGACGTAGCAATGCCAGGCACAAGGTGGAAATGAGACGGGTCCGATGTATCTGCGGGATCCGATGGTTGACCAATTCATTCTGTCACGGTTTGCGAGGTGGTGATGGCGGGTTCGGATCCCAAAAAGCAGGCAGGAGGGAGCAGGAGGTTGTTTGACAAATTGTATTAAAATAAAGTCAGCAGGAACAAAATATAAAACATCATAATGATCTGAATGGAAAAAATACAAAGTAGCAAAAGAAAACCAAGTGTAAAAGTCCGCCAAGGTTAAACAAACACGTACACAATGCATGCAGCAAACAAGCAGCAAACAAACAATTAATCGGCACCGGATGATCGTGCCCGGTGTCCTTTTAAGTGTCATTGATTATAACGACCAGCACCTGCGAGGCTGCCGGCAGGGCTGACGTCGCTACCCGCTGGTCGGCAATCTGATCGGGACGACCAGCACCTGTGCAGGTGCAGGCGGGGCCGACAGCGCCCCCCGTTGGTCGCCAACCAGATCATGACAGGTACAAGGTAAAATTATCGCAGAGATGGCACCTACAAGGGATCAATCATCAAGATGGTGAAAGAAGGAGGCTACGTTCCTCATCAAGTGTTTAATGCTGATGAAACCAGTCACTCCATTCTATCAAGCCATCAATATAGGTAAATCACAAATGTAAATAAAACGACTTTATTTTACAGTATACTATATTTCTTTAATTATATTTCGTTAATCATAGCAAAGCCGAAAACACACTTTTGTGCATAAGATGGAAACAACATAATTAAAAAATAAAATGAAAAATTGATGGAGAATAATAATTTATCATGTTTAAAAGTGCCGTGCTTTGCTGACCAACTAAACAATGGGCCTACAGTCAAAAGCGCAGATGGCCACAGTAAATCTGAGTGAAACAGACACGGCAAGGTGAACTGTCGTCTCCATCTAGATTCTAGAATGTCCGGCCTTGCACAGAATTTAGGGCTTTAGATACTCCTTTTTCACCAAAGTTATTTACGGCTTAAACATCCTGCACAAGCGCCAGATTACAAACTTATCAGTTCTTGGAAAAGACAACCAATTAAAATGTCTTATGTTTTACTGCTTGCAGCTGTTGGTGCTCAAAACGCCCAGAGGCGTGGCATTATAATCAAGAAAACTATGTTTACTAATATATCACTGTAATTTACATATACTCTCAATAAATAGCTTGGCAGAGGGGCGCAGAATTCAGACGTATGTCATCTGATGACTGCGTCTCCTGCCGGCAGTGGGGACAATCTTTCTGGTTCTGAGTCTCTGTCCATGGTGTCTGTCTGTCATATCTCTGACATTTTTGGGGGCTCGTCCGGGATGGCAACGCGTCTCCTGCGGTGAGCGGTCTACCGCGACTGTCAAGAACCTGTGCACCGGCAAGGCCATCAAGATTTCGAGAGGACCTCCTTTTCTTGGGGGCAGAAGCCAGGCCTGCTCGCTGGGTGAGACGCAAACGCCATCCCAACGAACCTGGGCGGGCTCGGGACCGGAAGGATCGTCTCCAAAAATTGAAGTCAGTCTGATAAACGATAGTACAAGCCTATTTGTTTTGGTCTTGGAAGATTTTGGATAGTACATGCCTATTTGTTTAGGTCTTGGAAGATTTTGGATAGTACAAGCCTATTTGTTTAGGTCTTGGAAGATTTTGGATAGTACAAGCCTATTTGTTTGGGTCTTGGAAGATTTTGGATAGTACAAGCCTATTTGTTTGGGTCTTGGAAGATTGGATAGTACAGCCTTTTGAAGGTCTGGAAGAATGAAAAGCCTCGAAAAAAATTAAGCTAGTTTATGTGGTAGTGAGAGTGCTGAACTGAGCTTAGTTTTTGGGTGCACAAGGACTGATCATCCTTGTGTCTGTGTGTCCGTGTGTGCGCCTGTGTGAGTCAATGCGTGAGCATGTGGGTCTGTGAGTAAAGCTTGCGAGCTTCACTGTGTCTGTCGCGCGGGATGTTTCGACCTGTCAGCGCATCTGAGTGTGATTGGAATTGCGATAACGTGTCGTAATTCATATAATATAAAGTAGGATTCAAACAGCAGACTTTTGTGGATGTAATATGCAAGTTCTCCTCACCCGATCGGGGGTTGAAGAAGGAGAAACTGTGACAGGTTGTAAATTATCTTCTTTCCTATTTTGGTTACATTCGCGTAGTTCTATTGGTTTACAAATGATATATATCGAAAATGTTTATTTAAACATGGAACGCCTGCTTCGGTTAGTGTTTCGTGTCGGACCGATTTAGATCGTTGTAACGGAAATTGTTGTGCGCATACGTTTGCATTAGATCGGGGCATTCGAAGTAAACCACTGTTGAGTCAAGACGTATCACATTGCTTGTCTTGTGGTTTTTTTCTGGATCCCACAACACCGTATCTCCCTTACGATAGTGGAGAGCGCAACATTTTGGAGGCACCGCTGGGATATTTGCGTTCGAGTGTTGTCTACTCGCCGTGGGTAGAAGCTCGCGCCGAATATCCCCAATCAACCCAGTCGGAGTGGCGTCGCCGTTTACTGGTTTGTTTCTACATGTACTCTGGTTGCATCTCTGTGCGTACAGCCACCACTAGAGGGCACTGGAAGACTTTGAAGTGAATCTGGCCAGCTGAACTGCGTCTACCCTCTCGAACATGGCGTTAGAGGAATTACAGTTGGACATCAAAGGCAAGTTATTTGGACTGAATTTTCAACAGTTGTCAGAGTTATGTGCTGAAATCCAAATATCTGGACTGGAAAGAGAGCAACTTACAGGAAAGACTCGAGGCCAACTAATTAATATTGTGTCAACCTACATTGAAAGAGCTGAATTAGAGCTAGAAGATGGAGGGATGTCAGATTTGCTACGTGTAAAGGACTTGATTGAAAGTATAAAAGATTTTGAACTAGGAATAGCCAAACCAAGTGAAAAAGGTCGGGATTCAGTGCGAAAGAGAAGCATAGTGCCCCCAGACACTGCCCCCTGGCGCAAAGATTTCAAAATATCTGGACAAATAGGTGAACTCGGACAAAAAGATAAACTCACATTTCCTAATTTGGTCAGACAGATAGAAAGTGGGCTCAGTAAAGGCTACCAGGGGGATGAGATCATCGATGCAGTGGTTCGTGCCATAACACCAGGTCTGCAGTTGAGAAGCTACCTCGAAGGGAAAGAAAATCTCACCCTACCTTCTTTACGAAGGATTCTCCGATCTCACTATCAAGAGAGAGGAGCCACTGAATTGTACAAGCAGCTCTCATCGGAAGTGCAGACTAATAAATAGTCCCCACAGAAATTTCTACTGCGTGCAATGGATCTTCGTCAAAGGATTCTTTTTGCATCTCAAGAGGCTGAATCAGGGGTGAAGTATGATCCCACGTTGGTCCAGAGTTTATTCCTGCACACAGTTCTGACGGGGTTACAGAGTGACAATGTAAAGAGTGACATGCAACCTTTCCTCCTGCTAACCACCACATCAGATGAAGTACTGTTAGAAAAATTAAACATGGCATGTGCAAATGAAAAAGAGCGACAGGAAAAAAAGAAAAATGCTGCTGCACGGGTGACAACGCTGAACACTGTCCAGTTAGATGACACACCAGTCCCGATTGGGAAGAAGACAGTCTTAAAGCAGAATACTGTTACTGTGCCGAATGAACTCCTTTCAGAGATCAAAGAGATGAGGTCAGAGATGATGCTGTTAAAAGAGCTGCGTGCAGAAGTGTCCCAGATCAAAGAGACTATTCAGAAACCAACAGCCACTTCTCAGCCCACCAGCGGAGGACCTGAACGCCTGCCAGACCACTACCCTGAACAGGTCGCCTTCACTCCACCTTCACAATATCAGGTAGATCCACCAGCCAGGCACTACTTCACCCAGCACTCCCCATCAGCTCTTCAGCAGTACCACCCAGCACCAGGCCCCAGGCCGATGAGGGGGGCAGCACAGTTCCAGCAGCGGTTCACCCCTCAGCAGTACTACATGCCCCGTCGCCCTCAGCCCAGGTGTTATTCTTGTATTCAGACAGGTGAAGAATATTGTCAGCACTGTTTAAATGTGGAAGTAGTGAACATTTCAGAGCAGGCTGCAAAGCACAGAACTCAGCTAGGAACCATGCTTTAAACTAGAAAGGGTTACCCCAGTGGGACATGGTGTGACCACAGAGACAGATAGGTCCCAGTGTTACAGTGGTGCTATGAAAATGGAATGTAAGCCCCACACATGTGGCCCCGTTCAGAAGAGACATAAGCAGTCATTTGTCGAGCGTACAGATAAGAAACAGTGTGGCAAATTACCTTCGGTCAGGGAGTTAGTGGGAAAGAAATGTCTTATTCAGTGCTTTTTGGGTAACAAAAGGGTTGAAGCACTCTGGGACTCGGGGTCCCAGGTGTGTGCTGTAGATGAGTTATGGAAACAAACAAACTTACCTGACGTGTCATTGAAAATATGATATATATATAATATGAATGAGCTTAATATGAATGAGCTTATTGACCCTGATAACACTCTCAATATTGTGGCAGCTAATGGAACGGATATGCCTTATGTAGGATGGCTTGAGATACCATTTAAACTTGGTGCTAATGATCCAGGGCTACTTGTACCAGTATTAGTACTAAAAGGTGACCAGCAACAGTGTCCTATCATAGGGTTTAATGTCATTGAGCGTCTTGTGTTAGATAGCCTCTCTAATGAGTCACAAACAGGGGATACAGAAAAGCTCTTGAAATCGGTTAGACTAGCTTTTCCCCACCTTAAGCGCAATAAAGCTGCCACTTTCATAAAAGCAGTTAGTCTGGGACAAGCACATGAGTACCGTGTAAAAACAACAAATGAGAGATTCACTATAGCCAGGCATAGCTCACTTATTATTCCATGCAAAGTACAGGCTAAGCCCTTTAAGGAAGATGTTACATTGGTTTTTGAGCCAAGTGAAAACCCACAGTGGCCAGATGGCCTCGAGCTTTGTGACTCGTTGGTCTCAGTAAAGGCAGGTTCCATCCCTAGGATAGTTGTTAGTGTCCAGAACCCTACTAATCATGATATTAGGTTTCCAGTAAAGGCTATTATTGGTACAGTGCAGTCAGTAGGGTCTGTCTACCCAGCTAACATATTTAAAAGGGACCTTCCTTCAGCGGTTGTCAATGAGGTCCATGTCCAGAATACCACCATCGCTCTCAGTGAGCAGTGGGACCCCCCAATTGACCTTTCTCATTTGGACGAAGATAAAAGGAAGACCGTTCAGCAGATGTTGAGAGAGGAATCGGCATCATTTTCAAAATCGGACGACGACATAGGGTGTGTGGAAAACCTACAAATGGACATTTTGTTGAAAGACACTGAGCCCGTTTCAAAGACATATATGTCTGTCCCAAAGCCAATTTACAGAGAGGTGAAAGACTATTTACAGGACTTGATAGCGCAGGGGTGGGTGGAAAAGTCCACTTCCTCCTACTCATCCCCTGTCGTCTGTGTCAGGAAAAAAAGATGGTACACTGCGCTTATGTATTGATTACAGAAAGCTGAACTGGAAAACACACCCTGACCGCTAGGTACTGAACTAAGAAAGCATTGTCCTCAAGTTGTTTGTCTTGTGAGGGAATGGGACAAGCTACACTTTAATGACAGAGGTGTTTTGTACAGAAAAACGGCAAACAGAACCCAACTACTGCTTCCTGAAAAACACAAGGTGACAGTGTTAAAAGAGCTGCATGATGAAATGGGCCACCATGGTGTAGAAAGGACTCTTTCCCTTGTAAGGGATCGTTTTTACTGGCCCTTTATGCAAAAAGAAATAGAGGACTATGTACTGAGAGAGTGTGTGTGCCTAAAACACAAAAAGTCCAACCGTGAGACCAGAGCCCCTCTCACTAATATTGTGACTACTCAGCCTTTTGAACTTGTCTCCGTTGACTTTTTGCATCTTGACAAATGTAAGGGTGGTTATGAATACGTGCTTGTGCTAGTAGACCATTTTACACGTTTCGCTCAAGTTTATGCTACAACGTCCAAATCTGGCAAAACAGCGGCAAACAAAATCTTTAATGACTATGCTTTAAAGTTTGGGTTCCCCCTTCGAATTCACCATGATCAGGGTGGTGAATTTGAAAATCAACTTTTTGCTCAACTGAAGGAATATTGTGAGGTTGCGGGTTCAAGGACAACCCCCTACCATCCACAGGGAAATGGACAGGTTGAACGATTTAATCGAACACTGATCCAGATGTTAAAGACACTGACAGAGAAACAAAAGAGTAACTGGAAAGACTCACTAAACAAACTCGTTTATGCTTACAACTGTACCAAAAGTGAGGTGACAGGGTTTTCACCTTTTTACTTACTTTATGGACGTTCACCACGTTTGCCAGTTGATATGTTGTTTAGTTTGAATCCAGACTCTAACCAGGGTGACACCAACCAGAAGGACTATGTGAAGAAGTGGAAACAGGGCATGGAGGAAGCGTATGTGATCACGCAAGAAAATAACAACAAAGCTCTTGCCAGTAGTAAGAGACTATATGACAGTAAGCTAAAGTTTTCTACCCTGTTGCCCGGTGATCGTGTTCTGGTTCGAAACTTAACCCCACGCGGAGGTTCAGGCAAACTGAGAAACCACTGGGAGGATGTTGTTCATACAGTGGTTCGTCAAGTCAGCCAAGACATTCCAGTTTATGAGCTGAAACCTGAGAGGGGGAAGGGCAGATCTAGGATACTCCACCGCAATCTCTTGCTGCCATGTGATCATTTGCCATTAGAGACTTCACTACAGTCCCAGTCCAAGGAAAAGTCCACTCGGCAACGACCGAACAAGATGCCGGAAATGGATCCGGAAGAGGATGATGAGGAGGATGAGTATTATCCAGTGTTGCATCGCCAGAGCACCCGACCAGATTCACCAGAACCGCGGGACGTGAGCTTTGTGGAGACAACCCACCATGATGACAATCAACTGGGGATTGAACTGCCGGGGACAGAGCCGGGAGCTGCGGAAGTTGACCAATCTCAGGAGGGCAACATTGGTCCGGAAAATGATCCACCTGTGACAGTGTGTCCCCCTTTTCCCCAGCCACCCCCCAGTAATCCTGATATTGGGGGAAATCAACGGCCACGACGAGAACACAGGAGACCCAAGGTATTCACGTATGATCGCCTTGGTTCGCCATCTTGTTACAATGTAGGGACAGTACCATATCATGGTGAACAGACAATGCCTTGGATGTATGGCGCACACCCCTATTATGCCACGAAATACTACAGAAATGGTTAATCGACACTTCTGTTTAATAGAACAGTGAGATGGAAACAAGAAGACCCCGATGAGCCCTGTATAAGTAAAACGGAATGTATGGAAAGAGTTCCAGTCTGTGAATTGTTGATTGTTATAATGTAAACAGAATGTATGAAAAGAGTTCCAGTCTGTAAACTGTTCATTATTATAGTTCATATTTGGATGCAGTTCATAATACCGTGCGTCATTGTTTTGGGCACATCGTCCAGCGCATTTATGTATTTACTAGTACATATGTTGGGGACAACATCTATTTTGAGGGGGAGTATGTGACAGGTTGTAAATTATCTTATTTCCTATTTTGGTTACATTCGCGTAGTTCTATTGGTTTACAAATGATATATATCGAAAATGTTTACTTAAACATGGAACGCCTGCTTCGGTTAGTGTTTCGTGTCGGACCGATTTAGATCGTTGGACCGGAAATTGTTGTGCGCATACATTTGCATTAGATCGGGGCATTCGAAGTAAACCACTGTTGAGTCAAGACGTATCACATTGCTTGTCTTGTGGTTTTTTTCTGGATCCCACAACACCGTATCTCCCTTACTATAGTGGAGAGCGCAACAAAACCACAAATGTAAATTTGAATTGCTGTCCTACTGAACGAACCCAGTTATAGAGTCCGCCCTATGCGGTGAAGAACTGGACCAAATTCATAGAAGCAATAAAAAAAAGAGAAGGGGGACGTCGCGAAAATTGAACGCTAATAATTCGCTCTGCTTCGATAGTATTAATGAAAATTTAATTTGGCGCCGGCACCTAAATAGTTTATTTCGAAAAAACACGCCGAAAAGAGATTGCGATTTCATGTAAATTACAGTGAAGTCGAGGCACTAACATGGCTCCGCGAAAGTCTTCCCGTTTTTGGCAACGAGTTAAATCAAATTACAAATTACATTTATTTACAATTATTACCTGTAGTTGCCAGTCTGCCTCGACGAAGAAGAATTTGTTGAAAAAAAAAACAATTGGTTGATATAGACGTTGAAGGATCGACACTGTTTGTTCAAGTAAATATTTACGACGCCGAAAGAAAAAAAATAGATGGAAGACCACACAAGAAAAAGTTGGAAAAAGTTAGCGCGATGCGTGTTCCGGCCCGCAGATCTCAGGCAGTTTTTAGGGGCGCCCCGAATGTATAAAAAGTTGACAACACACTTGTTTCTGCTTTGGACGGACGAAGTGTTGGAATGTGGTCAGTCCTACTCGGACATTCGAAATCAAGCTGCCTTCGATCTGAGGTGCCGAAATAAGGTTGATGAATTAATGCTTGTCGATGGCAAACACCAAATCGATAATGCGATATAATATAATTGTGCCTATAAAAAGAGAGTAACTTTACTCTGAAAGAGATGTTGGCGGAACTAAAACGTTATTAAAATATAAAGATTGGGCAAAAAGAAAATTTAGCATATTATGGCCATATGGTTGAAAGCAAGGAGAAGTGCCCGAAGGCAAGAAAACTGCCAACATTATTTTGAAACGGACACGGACCGCATTTTCGCACAGAGAAAAATGCGAGTTGGGTCCAAAAAAGTCCCAAAGTATTTGGTTTCAGACTTCAGAGGGTAACGTGAGTTAGAATTTTACATTTTACATCAGGAAAGAGAGAGACACAAATCATATTAGTGATGGATGGCATTGTATTGGAATACGTGTTGTATGGAATTGTGATTGATATTGATACATTTAGAAGGATTCTGATGGTTCGAGAAAATATGCTCTAAAATGAAGTAAACAATACGATGAATAATTAGAAATTATTTTTGGGTATGCGGGAAGGCATGTTATTTTGCTCGTTTATTCTGGAATGTTTTTGTGTACTGTTGATTTTTGACTGCCTCACTTGGGCAGCTAATATAGCAAAAAAAGACAAGGTCTATAATTCATCATTGCCTTATTTCCCCTTTCGGTCACAGGGGATAGAGAGACGCGGTGTTGACCACTTTTTCCGCATACGTTTTGTTTTGAGGCAGTTGTGATATAGCATTTGTTCTCGAGTGGTGAGTACTGATGGTTCTGGAAATAAAAGGTTAGCTGTGTCGACGATATAATACGTGCGTATGTGACAGGTTGTAAATTATCGTATTTCCTATTTTGGTTAGATTCGCGTAGTTCTATTGGTTTACAAATGATATATATCGAAAATGTTTATTTAAACATGGAACGCCTGCTTCGGTTCATGTTTCGTGTCGGACCGATTTAGATCGTTGGACCGGAAATTGTTGTGCGCGTACGTTTGCATTAGATCGGGGCATTCGAAGTAAACCACTGTTGAGTCAAGACGTATCACATTGCTTGTCTTGTGGTTTTTTTCTGGATCCCACAACACCGTATCTCCCTTACTATAGTGGAGAGCGCAACATTTTGGAGGCACCGCTGGGATATTTGCGTTCGAGTGTTGTCTACTCGCCGTGGGTAGAAGCTCGCGCCGAATATCCCCAATCAACCCAGTCGGAGTGGCGTCGCCGTTTACTGGTTTGTTTCTACATGTGCTCTAGTTGCATCTCTGTGCGTACAGCCACCACTAGAGGGCACTGGAAGACTTTGAAGTGAATCCGGCCAGCTGAACTGCGTCTACCCTCTCGAAAATGGCGTTAGAGGAATTACAGTTGGACATCAAAGGCAAGTTATTTGGACTGAATTTTCAACAGTTGTCAGAGTTATGTGCTGAAATCCAAATATCTGGACTGGAAAGAGAGCAACTTACAGGAAAGACTCGAGGCCAACTAATTAATATTGTGTCAACCTACATTGAAAGAGCTGAATTAGAGCTAGAAGATGGAGGAATGTCAGATTTGCTACGTATAAAGGACTTGATTGAAAGTATAAAAGATTTTGAACCAGGAATAGCCAAACCAAGTGAAAAAGGTCGGGATGCAGTGCGAAAGAGAAGCATAGTGCCCCCAGACACTGCCCCCTGGCGCAAAGATTTCAAAATATCTGGACAAATAGGTGAACTCGGACAAAAAGATAAACTCACATTTCCTAATTTGGTCAGACAAATAGAAAGTGGGCTCAGTAAAGGCTACCAGGGGGATGAGATCATCGATGCAGTGGTTCGTGCCATAACACCAGGTCTGCAGTTGAGAAGCTACCTCGAAGGGAAAGAAAATCTTACCCTAACTTCTTTACGAAGGATTCTCCGATCTCACTATCAAGAGAGAGGAGCCACTGAGTTGTACAAGCAGCTCTCATCGGAAGTGCAGACTAATAAAGAGTCCCCACAGAAATTTCTACTGCGTGCAATGGATCTTCGTCAAAGGATTCTTTTTGCATCTCAAGAAGCTGAATCAGGGGTGAAGTATGATCCCACGTTGGTCCAGAGTTTATTCCTGCACACAGTTCTGACGGGGTTACAGAGTGACAATGTAAAGAGTGACATGCAACCTTTCCTCCTGCTAACCACCACATCAGATGAAGTACTGTTAGAAAAATTAAACATGGCATGTGCAAATGAAAAAGAGCGACAGGAAAAAAAGAAAAATGCTGCTGCACGGGTGACAACGCTGAACACTGTCCAGGTAGATGACACACCAGTCCCGATTGGGAAGAAGACAGTCTTAAAGCAGAATACTGTTACTGTGCCGAATGAACTCCTTTCAGAGATCAAAGAGATGAGGTCAGAGATGATGCTGTTAAAAGAGCTGCGTGCAGAAGTGTCCCAGATCAAAGAGACTATTCAGAAACCAACAGCCACTTCTCAGCCCACCAGCGGAGGACCTGAACGCCTGCCTGACCACTACCCTGAACAGGTCGCCTTCACTCCACCTTCACAATATCAGGTAGATCCACCAGCCAGGCACTACTACACCCAGCACTCCCCATCAGCTCTTCAGCAGTACCACCCAGCACCAGGGCCCAGGCCGATGAGGGGGGCAGCACAGTTCCAGCAGCGGTTCGCCCCTCCGCAGTACTACATGCCCCGTCGCCCTCAGCCCAGGTGTTATTCTTGTATTCAGACAGGTGAAGAATATTGTCAGCACTGTTTTAAATGTGGAAGTAGTGAACATTTCAGAGCAGGCTGCAAAGCACAGAACTCAGCTAGGAACCATGCTTTAAACTAGAAAGGGTTACTCCAGTGGGACATGGTGTGACCACAGAGACAGATAGGTCCCAGTGTTACAGTGGTGCTATGAAAATGGAATGTAAGCCCCACACACGTGGCCCCGTTCAGAAGAGACATAAGCAGTCATTTGTCGAGCGTCCAGATAAGAACCAGTGTGGCAAATTACCTTCGGTCAGGGAGTTAGTGGGAAAGAAATGTCTTATTCGGTGCTTTTTGGGTAACAAAAGGGTTGAAGCACTCTGGGACTCGGGGTCCCAGGTGTGTGCTGTAGATGAGTTATGGAAACAAACAAACTTACCTGACGTGTCATTGAAAAATGTGAATGAACTTATTGACCCTGATAACACTCTCAATATTGTGGCAGCTAATGGAACGGATATGCCTTATGTAGGATGGCTTGAGATATCATTTAAACTTGGTGCTAATGATCCAGGGCTACTTGTACCAGTATTAGTACTAAAAGGTGACCAGCAACAGTGTCCTATCATAGGGTTTAATGTCATTGAGCGTCTTGTGTTAGATAGCCTCTCTAATGAGTCACAAACAGGGGATACAGAAAAGCTCTTGAAATCGGTTAGACTAGCTTTTCCCCACCGTAAGCGCAATAAAGCTGCCACTTTCATAAAAGCAGTTAGTCTGGGACAAGCACATGAGTACCGTGTAAAAACAACAAATGAGAGATTCACTATAGCCAGGCATAGCTCACTTATTATTCCATGCAAAGTACAGGCTAAGCCCTTTAAGGAAGATGTTACATTGGTTTTTGAGCCAAGTGAAAACCCACAGTGGCCAGATGGCCTCGAGCTTTGTGACTCGTTGGTCTCAGTTAAGGCAGGTTCCATCCCTAGGATAGTTGTTAGTGTCCAGAACCCTACTAATCATGATATTAGGTTTCCAGTAAAGGCTATTATTGGTACAGTGCAGTCGGTAGGGTCTGTCTACCCAGCTAACATATTTAAAAGGGACCTTCCTTCAGTGGTTGTCAATGAGGTCCATGTCCAGAATACCACCATCGCTCTCAGTGAGCAGTGGGACCCCCCAATAGATCTTTCTCATTTGGACGAAGATAAAAGAAAGACCGTTCAGCAGATGTTGAGAGAGGAATCGGCATCATTTTCAAAATCGGACGACGACATAGGGTGTGTGGAAAACCTACAAATGGACATTTTGTTGAAAGACACTGAGCCTGTTTCAAAGACATATATGTCTGTCCCAAAGCCAATGTACAGAGAGGTGAAAGACTATTTACAGGACTTGATAGCGCAGGGGTGGGTGGAAAAGTCCACTTCCTCCTACTCATCCCCTGTCGTCTGTGTCAGGAAAAAAGATGGTACACTGCGCTTATGTATTGATTACAGAGAGCTGAACCGGAAAACACACCCTGACCGGCACCCCATCCCACGGGTACAGGACGTGGTGGATAGCCTTGGGGGTAACACCATCTTCTCGCTGCTGGACCAAGGCAAAGCATACCACCAGGGGTTCATGTCCAAAGGGAGCCGACACCTGACTGCCTTCGTGACCCCTTGGGGCCTTTATGAATGGATTCGAATTCCGTTTGGACTCATGAATGCACCAGCAGCGTTCCAGCGGTGTATGGAACAATGTCTGGAGGGGTTACGGGACGAAATATGTGTCCCCTATCTTGATGACATTCTTGTTTTCAGCGGGACATTTGACAACCACGTTGAGGACGTCAGACGAGTGTTGCGACGTCTCAGGGAAAATGGAATAAAACTCAAAGCCCGAAAGTGTGACCTCTTTAAGCCGGAAGTGAGGTACCTCGGCAGGATTGTCTCTGCTGAGGGGAGCAGAATGGACCCGGCAGATACAGCAGCAGTGCGTGCCCTGAAAAACAAGCAGCCAGGCACTGTCGGTGAGCTTCGAGCCATTTTGGGACTATTAAGCTATTATAGGCAATACATCAAAGATTTCTCTTGTATCGCTAGTCCCTTGTATGCTTTGCTTAAAGCCCCTCTGAATGTTGAGACTCAGCAGCATCAAAGACAAAAATGGAAAGTGAGACATAACAGTGTGTCTTCCAACACACGTGTTGAGTGGAGTGATGAGCATCAGTCAGTGTTAGAGCAGCTAATAGACTGTTTAGTTCAACCACCAGTTTTAGGTTTTCCTGACTTCGCGCATCCTTTCATTTTGCATACAGATGCCTCTAACCGGGGTTTAGGTGCTGTGTTGTACCAAAGACAAAATGGCAAACTTCGCGTGATAGCCTATGGCTCTCGGACATTAACTGCAGCTGAGAAGAATTATAATTTACACTCGGGCAAGTTGGAATTTTTGGCGCTTAAGTGGGCGATCACAGACAAGTTTCGTGATTATTTGTACTATGCACCATTCTTCACTGTGTATAGTGACAATAATCCACTCACGTATGTACTGTCGACTGCTAAGTTAAATGCAACTGGGTGCAGGTGGGTCGCAGAACTTTCTGATTTTAATTTTACTGTTAAATATCGTCCCGGTAAGGAAAATGTTGATGCAGACAGTTTATCTAGGATGCCCCTTGATATGGTAACATATATGGAAGGATGTACAAAAGAAATGTCATATGATGCTGTGAGTGCTGCCGTACAAGCGGTTGACCAACAGAACGAGTCTAGTGCAGCTTGGTCTATGGGAATCTCAGCTATGTGTGCCGAGGTGTCACTAAACACACCGATAGCCCCATTGACTGTTGGACAGATCAAGCTAGATCAAGAGACTGACCCCATTATAGGACATATTATTAGATACAAACTGGCGGAGACGAAACCGCTAGGTACTGAACTAAGAAAGCATTGTCCTCAAGTTGTTTGTCTTGTGAGGGAATGGGACAAGCTACACTTTAATGACAGAGGTGTTTTGTACAGAAAAACGGCAAACAGAACCCAACTACTGCTTCCTGAAAAACACAAGGTGACAGTGTTAAAAGAGCTGCATGATGAAATGGGCCACCATGGTGTAGAAAGGACTCTTTCCCTTGTAAGGGATCGTTTTTACTGGCCCTTTATGCAAAAAGAAATAGAGGACTATGTACTGAGAGAGTGTGTGTGCCTAAAACACAAAAAGCCCAACCGTGAGACCAGAGCCCCTCTTACTAATATTGTGACTACTCAGCCTTTTGAACTTGTCTCCGTTGACTTTTTGCATCTTGACAAATGTAAGGGTGGTTATGAATACGTGCTTGTGCTAGTAGACCATTTTACACGTTTCGCTCAAGTTTATGCTACAACGTCCAAAGCTGGCAAAACAGCGGCAGACAAAATCTTTAATGACTATGCTTTAAAGTTTGGGTTCCCCCTTCGAATTCACCATGATCAGGGTGGTGAATTTGAAAATCAACTTTTTGCTCAACTGAAGGAATATTGTGGGGTTGCGGGTTCAAGGACAACCCCCTACCATCCACAGGGAAATGGACAAGTTGAACGATTTAATCGAACACTGATCCAGATGTTAAAGACACTGACAGAGAAACAAAAGAGTAACTGGAAAGACTCACTAAACAAACTCGTTTATGCTTACAACTGTACCAAAAGTGAGGTGACAGGGTTCTCACCTTTTTACTTACTTTATGGACGTTCACCACGTTTGCCAGTTGATATGTTGTTTAGTTTGAATCCAGACTCGAACCAGGGTGAAACCAACCAGAAGGACTATGTGAAGAAGTGGAAACAGGGCATGGAGGAAGCGTATGCGATCACGCAAGAAAATAACAACAAAGCTGCTGCCAGGAGTAAGAGACTATATGACAGTAAACTAAAGTATTCTACCCTGTTGCCTGGTGATCGTGTTCTGGTTCGAAACTTAACCCCACGTGGAGGTTCAGGCAAACTGAGAAACCACTGGGAGGATGTTGTTCATACAGTGGTTCGTCAAGTCAGCCAAGACATTCCAGTTTATGAGCTGAAACCTGAGAGGGGGAAGGGCAGATCTAGGATACTCCACCGCAATCTCTTGCTGCCATGTGATCATTTGCCATTCGAGACTTCACTACAGTCCCAGTCCAAGGAAAAGTCCACTCGGCAACGACCGAACAAGATGCCGGAAATGGATCCGGAAGAGGATGATGAGGAGGATGAGTATTATCCAGTGTTGCATCGCCAGAGCACCCGACCAGACTCACCAGAACCGCGGGACGTGAGCTTTGTGGAGACAACCCACCATGATGACAATCAACTGGGGAATGAACTGCCGGGGACGGAGCCGGGAGCTGCGGAAGTTGACCAATCTCAGGAGGGCAACATTGGTCCGGAAAATGATCCACCTGTGACAGTGTGTCCCCCTTTTCCCCAGCCACCCCCCAGTAATCCTGATATTGGGGGAAATCAACGGCCACGACGAGAACACAGGAGACCCAAGGTATTCACGTATGATCGCCTTGGTTCGCCATCTTGCTACAATGTAGGGACAGTACCATATCATGGTGAACAGACAATGCCTTGGATGTATGGCGCACACCCCTATTATGCCACGAAATACTACAGAAATGGTTAATCGACACTTCGGTTTAATAGAACAGTGAGATGGAAACAAGAAGACCCCGATGAGCCCTGTATAAGTAAAACGGAATGTATGAAAAGAGTTCCAGTCTGTGAATTGTTGATTGTTATAATGTAAACAGAATGTATGAAAAGAGTTCCAGTCTGTAAACTGTTCATTATTATAGTTCATATTTGGATGCAGTTCATAATACCGTGCGTCATTGTTTTGGGCACGTCGTCCAGCGTATTTATGTATTTACTAGTACATATGTTGGGGACAACATCTATTTTGAGGGGGAGTATGTGACAGGTTGTAAATTATCGTATTTCCTATTTTGGTTAGATTCGCGTAGTTCTATTGGTTTACAAATGATATATATCGAAAATGTTTATTTAAACATGGAACGCCTGCTTCGGTTCATGTTTCGTGTCGGACCGATTTAGATCGTTGGACCGGAAATTGTTGTGCGCGTACGTTTGCATTAGATCGGGGCATTCGAAGTAAACCACTGTTGAGTCAAGACGTATCACATTGCTTGTCTTGTGGTTTTTTTCTGGATCCCACAACACCGTATCTCCCTTACTATAGTGGAGAGCGCAACACGTACATCTAGACTGAACGGAATTAGATTAGAAATAAGGAGTTGATGGGTTAAACTTGTAGGCAAGAATACCTGAGCTCACCAAAAATGTGATATAAGGTTTAGCACAATTGTTAACACTGTTGTGAGGGTTGAGGATATTGATTGGATTAAGAAAAGAAGAATTTACACGGCGTTTGTTAACAAAATACTCTAATCAATGTGTGAGGGGCTCCTCATGCAGTCATAAATCACAAGAAGGGGAGGATGACAAACATTCAAGCGCGACAAGCTGTTCACCAAAAAATTGACCAAATTGAAAGGGCACAAATTGAAAAAGAAGATCAAAATGTTTTAAGAGGTGACAAGATATGTTCAACAGATATTAAACATACAAGTATTCAGATGAGAAAACTAAGATGCCATAGTTATTTCCTTCACATTAAATCAGGAAGTTGTCTTTTATGGCAAAAGAGCAAGATTTGGTTTTCTCTGTGAGTGGTTCCTTATCAGGGCGGCCTGTCACTGTTCAAAATTCACGATGCAACTGTCAAGAGTACAAGACTCCCCATTGTGGGGTGAAAGTGAAACAAACAGTGTGCATTCCCAAGCAGTATGTTAGTTTGAAACTATCTGACTGAGCTAAGACACTGATGAAGGAAACAGTTAAAGCTTGATTTATTTGAGTAAATTAATACAACATAAACGTGATAAAAGCATGATCCTTCGTACTGTAACAGATGGAACTGGCTCGGCGATTGATAAAAAGAAAGAAAAAAGTAAGGAAGAATTAATAATGATACCAATTATATTTTAGAACTGGTAACTGCTATGTGACTGTGGGATCAGATTCAGCCTTTATATACTTGATTCAATTATTGAAATTACGGAAATTGTTAATGTGTGGCCACCGTACTTGATCTGTAAAGTGCAAAGTGATGTTTGTGAAATGCCAACTCAATTCTATCTCTCCTCCACCTCAGATGGCGCTACCTGACAAATTCGTTTTTGAATGTTACTTTATGTGCAGCGATCCCGAATCAAGGCCGAGAAGGTGACTGTGGGAATGTCCAGGCTACAAATCGACTTGTCACATTTTTGAGAAGACAAGATAGGAACGTCTTTGGTTGCGCCGCACACATTCAGGGAATTTGCGGGAAGCTATGCTCCTCTAATTAAGAAAAAAACTAACAAACAAAAAAATCTGAACGAATGTAAATTAATGTGTCCAGGTTCCAGCACGGCTGGCCCATCCCTCTAGCTCCACTTCGAAATTATGGCCTGCTGGCCGCAAAGGCTTGACCAAGGTGGGATGGCTGTGGGGCGGTAGGATGAGTGCCTGAAGGCGTGTGCGAGGAAATCTCTGAAATCAAGCTGGCTGTTCAAATTTTGGTGACGTGAAAGAAATGGACTCTGAATGCACAGCCACTTGCATCCACCCGTTCAGACAAGCTCCACGATGTCCACAGCACTGTCAAGCCGCAAAGCCAAGACATCCCACCTGCTCCCTGGGATAGAAACTCAACTGCAAATGCTTGCTGATGGCCTTACAGAACTGAACTTGAGAAAGCTGAAACACATTTGCTGCCACCCGTTCAGCGATCAAGCCAAAAAGCCAAGAGACATCAGGCAAACGGGTCTGTGGAGGATGCAGTCAACATCGGGCTTCACCACATCCTTGAGCACCTCGACAGAGCAGGAACCTACGCAAGGATCATGTTTGTGGACTTCAGCTCAGCTTTCAACAACATCATCTCAGAACTCCTCATCACCAAATTTCTCCAGCTTGGTGTCTCCCCTGCGATCTGCCAGTGGATCCTCAGCTTACTGATGGGACGGACACAACAGGTCAGATTGTGAAAAATATCATCCTCAACACGTACCACGAGACATGGAACCCCACAGGGATGCATCCTCTCTCCATTGCTCTTCTCTCTCTACACAAACGACTGCACCTCAACGCACCCAGCTGTCAAATTCATAAAGTTCGCAGACGACACCATGGTCATCAGTCTCATCAAAGACGGTGACGAGTCTGCGTACCGACAACAAGGGGAGCATCTGGAGCTCTGGTGTGCCGTCATAACTTAGAGCTGAACACGCTCAAGACGGTCGAGATGATCATGGACTTCAGGAAACATCGATCACCAAAGCTGCCCCTCACACTATCCAACTGCCTCGTGTCAACCGTCGAGACCTTCATGTTTTTGTGAATACAGTCTCCCCGGACATGAAGTGGGAGGTCAATGGTTAAATAATTGTCTTAATGAGGGATATGACAGGAACCAATTATTTTAACTCTAGCTCACCCTTATGTGGATGATTTTGAAATATTGGCTCCCTGGATGGAACGTGCCAAAATAAAATGTCATTTGCATATGACCATCGGTCATAATCCACGTGACTCATCCCCCACATTCCCCTCGAATAATCAAAAACAGGTCATTTATCCAAGACATCCTTAGTGACCGTAAGCTGGACTTCTTCTGTTTGAATGAGACCTGGCAAACGGCGGGGGACTTTTCCGAGTTGAACGACACGACGCCACCTGGGTTTGTTTACCTCTCAAAACCCCGCCACTCGGGCCGCGGAGGCGGTCTCGCGATATTTTACCGCGAGATCTGGAAAGTCCCGGAAACTCTCTCATTTGAATGCCTTGCGTGTCAAATTTCTGGTCCATCTCCCACAGTTATAGCCACTGTATATCGTCCCCCTAAACCACATCGTGACTTTTTAAAAGACTTCTCAGCCGTCCTCACACACCTCTCCACTCTGTCACCAAATATTATTATCCTTGGGGACTTCAACATACACATTGACAATTCCACCCATCCCCTCACCAAAGACTTTATTTCCTCATTGGAGAGTTTTGGCTTACACCAATTCTCTGATTTCCCCACGCATATAAAAGGGCATACCCTGGACTTAATATGCTGCCGTGGTTTTACCCCCGCCAACTGCACAGCAAACGAACTTCCTGTAACGGACCATTTCCTCGTCTCATTTAACGTTCCCATCACACTCTCTCTCCCCAAGCCACCGCGCATCATCACTTATCGGAACATCCAACACATTGACACTGTGACCCTCACTGCAATGGCTGCCAACCTCAAACCGGACTACAACTCCCCCCCTGATGAACTTGTTTCCCAATACAACATGGACCTTGCACACATGCTCAACACCCTTGCTCCTGTTAAATCCCGGTCAGTCCAATTCACTCGATCCGCCCCTTGGTTCACCGCCCAACTCCGCTCCACCAAGGCGAAAACTCGGCAGCTGGAAAGACTTTACAGAAAGACCGGCCTCACCACCCACCAGGACATGTACACAGCTCACCTCACCCACTACAAGGACTCTATCACACGCGCAAAATCAGAATACTATTCTGGACTGATTGATGCTAACAGTGGGAATCCACGGACTCTGTTTTCCCTATACAACAAAATCATTCAACCCCCTATCTCTCTCCCCTCACACTTTCACTCCTTAGACACCTGCAACGCACTACTTCTGTTTTTCACTGAAAAGATCAAAAAGATCCACCAGCACCTCGGCTCCTCTGTATCCCCCCCTCCCCCAACCTTCCTACTCCCTATCAAGTGCTGTCGTCTTTTGAACTCCCTCATCCCTCCTTACTTTCTGACCTCATCACCAAGTCCAAGAATTCCACCTGTCAACTTGACCCCCTCCCTACTGTCCTCATCAAATCTTGTCTACCTGCTCTCCTCCCTTTTATTTCAGCTATTATTCACTCCTCACTGTCCACTGGAATTGTTCCTGTCCCTCTTAAAACCGCAGCTGTAACACCAATCCTGAAAAAACTTGGTTCAGATCCCAATGATTTCAATAACCTACGTCCAATTTCGCATCTTCCATTTATCGCTAAAATTCTCGAAAAAACCGTCGCCTGTCAACTCCACTCTCACCTCACTCACAATAACCTCTACGAACAATTCCAGTCTGGTTTCCGTCCCCGCCACAGCACTGAATCAGCCCTCATAAAAATCACGAACGACCTTCTCATAGCAGCAGATACCGGCTCCCTCTCTATTCTCATCCTTCTTGATCTATCTGCGGCCTTTGACACAATTTCTCACCCCATCCTGCTCAACCGACTCTCCACTCTAGGCGTGACACACACCCCACTCAGTTGGTTTCACTCCTACCTCACTGGCCGCTCACAGTTTATCCAAATTACCTCATTCACTTCACGGACCTCCCCTGTGTCTTCTGGTGTGCCCCAAGGTTCTGTCCTGGGGCCCCTTCTCTTTATTATATACCTTCTTCCCCTTGGTGATATCTTCCGCAAATTTGGAATTCATTTTCACTGCTTCGCGGATGACACCCAGCTCTACCTCTCCAGTAAACCCGACGCCTCTCTTCCACCTGCATCCCTTACACTTTGCCTCTCAGAAATCAAATCCTGGTTTTCTCATAACTTTCTCAAACTAAACAGCGAAAAAACTGAACTTCTCCTTGTCGGTACAAAATCCACCCTTCACAAAGCAAACAGTTTCTCTCTCACCATTGACAATTCTACCGTGTCCCCCGCCCTTCAGGTTAAGAGCCTGGGTGTCATCCTTGATAGCACACTATCTTTTCACTCCCACATAAATAACATAACCCGGTCTGCATATTTTCACCTCCGCAATATCAATCGTCTCCGTCCCTCTCTCACCACTCACAACACTGCTATCCTCGTCCACAGTCTCGTCACCTCCCGTATCGATTATTGTAATTCACTTCTTTTCGGGGTCAATCAAAAATGTCTCCATAAACTCCAACTAGTCCAAAATTCCTCAGCCCGGATCATCACAAAAAAACCCTCATTTCACCACATCACTCCTGTCCTCCAACAGCTCCACTGGCTCCCTGTTAAACTCCGTATTGAATTCAAGATACTTCTGTTTACATTTAAAGCCATCCATAACCTTGCCCCCCCTATCTGTCTGACCTAATTCAAATCTCCGTTCCTACTCGGGCCCTCAGATCCTCTTCCTCCCTCCACCTCTACACGCCCTCTGCCCGTCTCACAACGATGGGGTGCAGAGCTTTCAGCCGCTCCGCTCCTAAACTCTGGAACTCACTTCCACCCAACATCCGCAACATTGACTCCCTTCCTACTTTCAAATCTCACCTGAAAACCCACCTCTTTAAACTTGCTTACATGGTCTAATTTATTATGCTGTTTTATTATTTATTGCTTTATGCATGATTTTACTGTTTTGTGTGTTGTCTTTGTTGTAAAGTGTCCTTGAGTGTTCAGAAAGGCGCTTGTAAATTAAATGTATTATTATTATTACTGTGGGATGTTCCCTGGGTTGAAAAGGATCAAAATCGTCAACAATATTCAGCGTGTGCCCCTGCTATAGAATACTGACAGACGTTAGCATCGCTGTTTTGTCTTGATTGGCAGGAGCGGATGTATATTTTTGGTATTTTTAACATAGTCTTCTGGATGAACTTTTCATGATGTGGGGGGGTTGGGAAACGGAAACACCAGACAGCCATTAACCGTTTAATCCTGGACACCTCTTGGGGGGCATTCGTGCAGCCACAGTGGTGCTCGCCTTTAGGTTTCCAGGAATCCCTGCTGGCTTGAATCCACTCCACATGTCTGAGCTCAATGGCCAGTCCTATTAAGCTTAACATCATTATTTGCGCATGGAGGTGATGTGCAAGCATGTTATATGTCATTAAGTCAAACTAAAATGGAATGAAGGGACTTGGAGAGAAAAACAATTTCAATCCAATGCAGCCATGAATATTAATGTGTCAATTTTTAATTGCAGAGCATCTGAGTCATTACCTGGAGAGTCTGATGAATACATTCTCTTTTTCAATGTATCGGGGTCTTTTGACCGATATATAGCAGAGTAACTACATCAGCTAAAATATGTGCTTATGGTCCTCATAATACTTGAGTGTCAATGATACTCTGGGTCGGTAGGGACTGCTGTTGAATGGTCCCTGTTTTAAACTTATACAGCTCTACGTTCTTGAAATATCTAAATATGCAAAAACAAGTGTTCTGTCTGTTCATCCACTTGCAATAAATTAGAGCAATTAAATAGTGCCTCACGATAAACACACTTGCTACATGAAAGTATGTGATGCTACCAATGCTTCAAAGTAATGTTTATAGCGGTTTGGCATGCAGTAGGGAGAAAGACAAATTTATTGTACTGTAGTTTGTTGTTGTTCTAAATGGTTCAATTTTCTATTTCTTTATTTTTAAAGGACAATGTGTTTTATTCAATATTTATTATGAAAAATAAATACTGTACACCAGTGGTGGGCCGTCAGAGCCAGCAAGGCCTTCTCTGCTGGCCTAACGTAATCAGACATCATTATCATAATTATAATAAAAGTCAATTTCATTAAAAAAGTATTGTTTTTCTAAATATATATATAATTATTCTACATACTGTTTTCTTGATGTTATATTATATACATTTGGTTATGCTCCTTTCAGTGTTGTAGTTTTAGGTCAGAGTTTTTAATCAAATCAGAATTCAGCTAGCTTGTGTCGCCAGGCTGTATGAAATCTGACCGACGCCTTCAGAATCAACAGTGAGGGCGTCTGTGCGCTGTACATGAATGGGCACATGTAGTTGATATATAGTTGCGATAGCCAATCAGATCACGAGTTGGCACAGTAAGGCCAGCTAGAGGGCCTCGCGTTGAACATGACATGTACGCGTCCTGTGATATAGTGACAAGTTCTAATTGCTGATGCAGATTTATTGATGTGTAATTGCTCCGGAAAATAGCCTGTGTTGTAGGCGATTAAGGTGATGCCACGCCCAGTACTGCGTGCGTGTGCTTTTGTAAATGATATCTCCAGCCGTTGTCATAAATTATGGTATTACGAGGGATATTTGTTCAAGTCGGACTAAGTAGGACTTCACTGAAGGCCTAGGTGTGAAATGCACGGACCGCCACTGCTGTACACCCACATTAGCTAAAATGTTTCACAATGGGAGAATTAGAAATTAAAACAAGAATATCTTGCCCGCTCTTTAAAACATATGGTCCTGGGTTTCCAACTGTTTTAGGACCATATTGCCCATAATGCCCGCCCACCACCAAACCATATCCTAATATTTTTAATCTTTCTTTTATCTACATTAATCATCCATAAACATCACACTTCTTCTCTTAGCTGTGTGTGCATGAAGAGTCGATAGCCTCTCCGTTTTGCTAATCCAGAGTACTAGCCTGTGACAGCCCACAAAGTCGAGTCACAGAGTTTTGTAGCCTGCGGTCAGCGGGGATCTCCTGGCCTCAAACACGGCCACCCTGGGAGGCCAAGCCAGAGAGATCGCTGGGTCTTGACCAAGAATCTCCTGAGCTCTGCCTGTCAAATAATGCACTTAAAGGGACGGGGCCTGTGTGATGGGCCGCAAGCTCGACACCACGCATAAGACTCGTGGTTCTTACAGGAAACAGTTGAATGTTTGGTGATCTAACCAAAACATGTAAACAAAATATGTTTTGTTTACATTGTGAACTTGTACAGTTGAATTTATCTCAAGGCACTACATAGAAATGTGTCTTGGAGAGCTGCATCAATGTACATCAGCAGAGAGAGGCATGTTCTCTGTCAGCCACCCTTTGAGGAGGCCACAATGTGTTTATATGATAATATGATAATGGGGAACAAATTCAATAATTAATGGTGATAACCATCAGCAGCAGCCCAAATCGATACATTTCTGAATAAACTCTCCGTCCATGAAAGGCTTACTGCGGCTTGCTATCAGTTTAGCAACCTGAAAGCTGGCCCGAACGGATGCCTTCTTCAGCTGAGTATGGCGTACAAATTTATTCTGCTGAGATAGTAGTCCACTTTTCGCTTTGAGATTTGTCTGCTCGTATTTGGCCTTGCAAGCTATCGTACTTGTCTTTATGACGGGATTCATAATGTCAGCGAATACTGTATTCATTGAATACAGCCACCGCCTCTTGACAGATGAGACAAACAGCCTTTTCTTTGCATTGAACATAAAAATAATCATTTGTCCACTGCAGGTTAAATACCCTGCATTCTGAATCAATTTTTGTCTTGCCTAACCTTTTCACCATTATTTCGTTCTCTCTTTGACAGGAAGGTTTGCAAGAGAAAACGGGTCTGGGACCAAATAGAGGGCCAAACTGAGCGCACCTGAATGTACTACCGGACTCCCCTCCACTTCCTCATACGTCACTTTCTTGTGTCGCGTCGCATTAGTTACACACACATAGTTAGATATGCATTTTCTCTTTTCATCAATGGATGCTACAGCTGCGTGTTTGCTTTCAACATTTAGCTTGTAGTCGACATGCACATTCCACCATGATGTCCCTGATCCACTGGTGGAAAGACGCTTTGATCCTCTCCTCTTTCATCTAGAACTGCTTCATGTCATCACAAAGAGCAAGTCCTGAAGAATGAATGTCTCTCTGTGTCTTTGTTTTTTTCATATTGTCTCTATGCTGTCATATTATTTGTTATTTAGTTTTTTTTGTTATTTTGACTTCAAGACGGCGCCGCGAGAGTGGCTGCCTTTCCAGCAGCTCATGTATTTTGTTTTTCTACTTTCATCCTTTCATCGCTTTGCTGCTGTGAAATGTAAATTTCTCCACTGTGAGACTAATAAAGGCATATCCAATCCATTACATTGCAAAGCCATGTGATGTAATAGCACCAATTAGATGATGTGAGAATATTTATTTCTTACATTCTTTTAGCATTGCAACATAAAAAATTGGAATGATGTTGATCCCCTTCGACAACCCAATGCACTTAAGGATGTTTACATGGTAACTTTAATAAGAATATAAAGTATAATTACTGTATTTTCAACACTACAAGATGCATCGCAATATAAGGCACACCTTCAATGAATGACATACGTATATCTAAATGTTTTCCACGTGTAAGGCAGACCTTCAATGAATAGCATATTTAAAAAACATTTCCATATACAGTGTAAGGAACTTTCGAACAACTGCATTCACTCCCAAAATAGACAAACATCTGTTTTATTATTTTGTCAGAGGTAAAGCAGTAACAACAGCAAGTTATAACATGTAGTGTGACATTTATATCACATAGTGGAAGGGAACTTTTACTCCCATCAGTAAATGTGTAAAAAAATATTCTGATGCTGTTACGTTAATTTAAACGTGCATTCAGTATATTGGCATATCGGATAATGCAAAGCAATAACAATGACCGGAATCAGAATAAGACTCATCATTATTGCCAAGTACGTATGTGGAACACACAAGGAATTTGTTTCCGGTAGAACACGCTGCACAAGTATCATCAGTATTACAATAACAATAAAGATAATACTAATTTAAATAATAACTCTCACAAGGAGTAGTATAATAACTCAATGTTGTTCATGTGATAATGTCCATATTCACAATATAATCAACTTTGTTCAACTGTAAACACAGAGCAACACGTAAAGTTCACTTTATCAGTTCATTCCATTATAAGGTGCACCGGATTAATGGGCGCATGGTCAGCTTTTGAGAAAAAAAAATAAGGCTTTTAGGTGCGCCTTGTAGTGCGGAAAATACCGTACTTGATTATGATTGCTAGAGTACATCTTCAGAACACAATATATTACATATACGAATCAGTGCAATGAGTGATTAACAGACCGTAGTCGGTAAAGGGTGGCAGGTTGGCACTCTGAGGTATTTAGCCTGCTAATTCCAGTTTTAATTCATTCACTTGCAATCATTTTTTCTCCCTTATGCGCATGTTCACACATGTACCCGAAGCAGGCTACATGGCAGCATCTTATCCCAGGGCGCATACACACCAATTGAGTGAAAACCCCAGGGGCTCGGGCAGCCATGATGAGGAGGGATTAGCAGTGTTGGGTTGTCAGCAGGATGCATTTGTAAAAGTGTGTGTATGTGTGTGTGTGTGTGTGTGTGTGTGTGTGTGTGTGTGTGCGTGCGTGTGCGTGTGTGTGTGTGTGTGTGTGTGTGCGCGTCTGTGTGTGTGTGTGTGCTCGTGTGTGTGTGCGTGCGTGTTTGCGTGTGTGTGTCTGTGTGTATGTGTGTTTGTCTGATAGTGGGTTTGTAACGGTGTTGCTAAGACTGAAATCTTGCTCTTTTGCTATCACCTGCCTGCTGAATATGGTAGAAGCTTTTATGGGTGAAAATACAGAAATCTGCACTGTTGACGCAATAAAAAAGGTGATGGAAATGGACATTACTCTAGGTTTTTTCTTTTCTCACAATTTGTGTAGAGCTGCTTTTTATTTCCATTTCGTGACACCCAAATTATTGAACTTGCTCACATTATAAGATGTGTCTAGATTTAGGCATGTTTCATATTCATTGGCTCTTTGTAGGGCATTTTTCCCCACTTCTCTGTCATTTCATCTGTCCACACAGCACTACTGTTTAGAGAGGACACTTATCCAAGAGGTGCTTTATAGCCGAAAATTACTTGCATATTCAGTTTTGAGTGCACTAAAATAATGCTAACATAAGATATGTGTGAATATTTTTTAAGCTTTTTTTTTAAATGTATTGTTTTTTGTAAAACAAACCTTATGGTGTTAGCCCAATTATTTCCAGTTTTTCTCCTCTCGACAGTTAATGGGTCTTCGTGATCGTTCGTCCCTGGCTCATCGCTTCGACGGGTGTTGATGGCAGACGATGGTTCAATCAGCAGGAAGCCAGGTGTTGGACAGAAAGTTAGTTTAATCTTGAAGACAGCGGAGACATTGTGGTAGGTCGGCCAAGGAGGAAGCAGGAAGAGAGAGAGAGAGAGAGAGAGAGAGAGAGAGAGAGAGAGAGAGAGAGAGAGAGAGAGAGAGAGAGAGAGAGAGAGAGAGAGAGAGAGAGAGAGAGAGAGAGAGAGAGAGAGAGAGAGAGAGAGAGAGAGAGAGAGAGAGAGAGAGAGAGAGAGAGAGAGAGAGAGAGAGAGAGTGAAGCGGATTGGGAGAGCATTTATATGACGGACAGGGTGCGACACAATAGGATGTGACGTAATGGGATGTGACATCATGTAAAAAAAGGCAAGATGACGTATGAGGAAGTCAAAACCAAAACGAAATGATGCAAAAAGATCTTTTAAGATGTTCGTATAGCGAATTACCCCAAAAGCAGTGTTGTGATATGTCTTTAAAAACACATTCTGCAAGTCAACACATTGAAATTGAAAGTTCAATACAAGCATGACGATACTGCAAAGCCAACGTGAGTCCATAATCTAACATTGAAGCAAAGGTTCAGTTTTCATCGTTTTATATCTGAGTTCTTCACCAGGTAAAATACGTCCAATGAACACGAGTAACAAGCACAAAATAAATCCATCTGACATCAAGTGACGAAACATTGCTTCTTTACAAAACTAGTTTCTCTGGCCGGAGGTATATGATATCTGCCTATAGGGGAGGTCAACCCAGATATGCTTTCTAGTGTTTTCAGCTTCACTGTATTTTCATTCATGTTATGGTTCTGAAGTATGAGTTAAGCCACAAAATCTAAATGTTGGAGATGATTTCCGCTTTGAGAATGTGTGGGAACATTCAAAGAAAAATATTTATTAAGGAAAAAAAGGTGGTCTGAAAAAACGTATAGCAAACTAATGTGTTTTATCGAAACATTATCCAAACCTTGAATGTGGTAAACATTGTGTAACAACTACCCCAAAAAAGTACAATAATTATCACCATAATATAATACAATTTGGAACACAAGCTATAACTGTTGTTGTCACTTTAATGGCATCTCTGCAGTGAGAGAAGCATTGATAATTCTGACATAATCGTCCTCGTAGCAATGCAATTGCTTATGAAAACAGTATTACAATATTACATGTTTTAATGCCAAATATGTGTCCAGATTGGTACGTCGATAAAATAGGTGCTTTAGAAGGCAATTGTATGATATTGATTTTAAGTCTGTCTATGTTGCTATGTTGAAGACAAATGAAGAAAATTTGCCTTTTCAAAACTCAAAACCCTTTGAGGTAGTCATTCAGAATTAGAATCATAATCAGAATCATCTTTATTGAACACACAATTATTTTTTTTTTCTATGGGAGAACTTTGGTGGAGCTGCACAAGTATTATCATAAACAATATCATTTAGTAAATCCCGACTGTGGTAAATCCTATGCAGGTTTTTTGCATTGCCTCCAGCGTTTGAATAACAGGACTCATGCGAAAAAAAAAGATAAAAAATAATAATAATAATAATAAAATAAAAATGAAATTCTCCATTTAAATGATGAGAAATGCTTAACATATCTGATCGCTCCGTCTTAATATTATATCACTTTTTGACAGATGGCAACTCACTGCCCACAATTAGGCAGAGCCAAGATCTGTCTGTTTCTGGAAAGTGGATCTGACATACTTTCTAGTCATCCGCCAGCGTCTGACATTAATCTGGCAAAAGATAAAAGCACTTGGCCAAATTCTAGGATTCGTCGTGGCGGGTGTTTCCTGCCTGGATCTTTAAATAAATTGTATTCCATCGCATATCCTGTTATAATTATGACTTTATGCATAGCTCTTATATTGAGGAAAGAACCATATTTACAAATGTGAGTGCCTATTCAGAATGGCCGACAATGTAATGTGCTTTCTCCTCACTAATGAGGAAAGAAAAATACTGCAGTGAAACCTCTTAAGTTAAATCATTTGGGGTTCTACCAAAGGCGTCAACATTATGTAACCGAATTCAAAAAGAACCTGGCATTCAAAGTGTTATCATGTGTCATCTCGTGATATTCACTCAGGAACATCAAAATAAAGCACATGTTTGTGCTGATTTTTAACGAAATTTCCACATGAAAATGGCTGCGTTGCATTAAAGGGCCCGGAAGATCTGAACCATAAATAAGTAATAAATATTAATAACATAATGTATATAAAAACATTTAAATACGGTGTAAAGAACATATGGAAAAAAACATGAACAAAAATCAGTTGTCATTTTCTTTCAGGAATGGAACCTTCAACTGTACATTATGGAGTTTTGTTTGCATTTATGAGCCACATATTGGGATTGTCAATTATCTACATCAAGAATGATATGCAAATGATCTTTCAATTTATCTGAATTACCATTGCTGACATGCTAAATGCGCGGTGATGTTGACTTTGACATTTGAGAACGCACGGGGGGTGGCGTGCACATAGACGTGACCAAGATTGAGCATTGCAATAAGCAAACACTGTCAGACGCAGCACCTGCTAACTCTGCAGAGATTGCCCCCATCCCCCTGGTCTGGAAAAGGACGGACGCTCTCTAGTAATACCCATTCAAGTTGCTCGTGACAGACCACACTCATCTGACACCACCGCACATTGGAAAAATGGGAGTTCCAAGTTACTGCAAGGAGTCTTTTATTTTTAGTTAATGATTGGACAAACAATCCTCGCCTCGGAGCCGTGCTCTCTGGTGGGTGTGATTACCCCTGGGGCCATTCTCTAATAAGCAACCCCCTCACGTTTCCTTGACAAAAAAAAGCCTGATATTTGCTCAGCAACTGGAGGAGGAGGCGGAAGAGCCGTTGGCAAGGAACAATATTGGTTGGCTATGACACATGAAGACAGAGATAGGAGGAAGGGGAGGTCCGCGGAAGAGATAGATGGAGTGCCAGGGGAGGGGTGCAATGCTGAAGGTGGGGTTGTAAGGGGTTTGGAAGGGACGGGAGAAGAGGGCGGGGGGTTCTTTTCTGCATCCATACAGCACGCCGAGGAACAGATGGGGCCTGATAAATCCTGAAAGGGAGGCATTACCTGCCCAAGTCACCAAGCAGCCACAATTATCACAGGGCTCTGGGTTCATTGTCAATTAGAGTGGCAGTTAAAGCCAGGCAGCAGCTGTGGCAGATGGCCCAGATCCAGAGAAGCCGGGGGAGCCGGGATAGAGGGTAGCCCCCAGGCTCCCTCCAAGACTCCTCCCATTTTCCTCAACACCTCTCATTTTCTTGCCCCAATACTACAAACACCACTTTGGAGGATGGTATACTTCTTTTTTTAAAAGTCAGATTTTTTTAAGTGCCATTCGGAGAGGTGGGAAAGTTGCATATTAATATAGGTAGCATTTAAATATTCTTTTGTCTAATTTATATAAGACCAATATTAAAACAAAAAAACAAGGAAAATCCCACCTCAAATTCAATGCTCATAATTTGACTGGTTTGTAATCACTCTGTCGACCCTCCACCAAGCAACACAATTTGGCTTGGAAATCATTTAATCAAAATCACTTTTACAAACATGTGTCAATGTGTACCCTAAAGAGGCGAGATCAAGTGAATTAAGACCTGGAGTAAACAACTGTCAGTCAGACTGCACATTTACCGTGCAGCATGTCATGTTTTTTCTTTGGAGCCAATAACACTTTATTGACTTTGCGGCGACGAAAAACTGTAGTCCACTGTGGGCTGACTTTTTTTCTCTGACTATTTTTTTTCTTTTCAGTCACTCAACCTTTCTTGTAATTCCAATTTTATTTTGGTGTTTCATAAAAATTTGTTGACCGCACTTCTTATCTTATGATCTGTGCTAGTGTTTGAACAAGCTTTGACACCTTGGAGATAATACTCCCTGCACACACTGTGACAAGGAGTGCACCATTACCACCTACTGTCATGCATGTGCAACTACACCAAGTAATTACTACTAAATATAGTACAGCAACAATAACAAAAACATCTGTTACTATTAGCATCTCATCATACCCACTCAGGGTTGCCCACCAGACTATTTGAGAACTACAATCAAAGAGGTTATTTATTCATTTAACAACTTGTCTGTTAAACGGTCTGTTGCGCATGCAGCATTGGGTCTTTCTGACCACTATTTAATCCACTTAATTCCTACATACAAACAGAAACTCAAATGTGTAAAACCGGTAGTCAAGACAGTTAAAACATGGACAGATGAAGCAAAGTTATCGCTACAAGAATGCTTAGACTGCACTGATTGGAGCGTCTTTGAAACTTCAACGGGCACATTGGATGAATACACAGACACTGTAACATCATACATCAGTTTCTGTGAGGACATGTGTGTACCAACAAAGTCCTTCCGCTCATTCAACAACAACAAGCCATGGTTCACTCCCAAACTCAGGCAACTTAGGAAAGAGAAAGAATCCGCATTTAAAAGCGGCGATCGAGCAGTTTACAAACTCGCCCGAAACAGGCTGACGAAGGAAATTAACATCGCAAAGAAAAGTTATGCGGAGAGGCTTAACAAACAGTTTTCCGCTAACGACTCTGCATCGGTGTGGAATGGCCTGAAAGCAATAACAAATTATCGTTTACCTTCCCCCCAAGCAGTGTACAACAATGGTATGGCTGATGAGTTAAATACATACTTTTGCCGATTTGAAAAGGACACCACCATTTCCCCGGTCTGCCCACCATCACCAGAAACTACCGTATCTCCGCCCTCTGCCCTACAGATCCACGAACTGGACGTTAGACGGCTCTTCAACCAGCAGAAGATCAAGAAAGCTGCAGGACCTGACAGAGTGTCCCCCTCCTGCCTGAGAGTCTGCGCTGACCAGCTGGCTCCGGTCTTCACACAAATCTTCAACAGATCCCTGGAGCAGTGTGAAGTCCCATCCTGCTTCAAACAGTCTACTATCGTCCCAATTCCAAAGAAACCAGCACCCTCGGGATTGAACGACTATAGACCTGTCGCTCTGACGTCTGTGGTCATGAAGTCCTTTGAACGCCTCGTGCTGAACCACCTAAAGAACATCACCGGACCTCTGCTAGATCCTCTTCAGTTTGCCTACCGGGCAAACAGGTCTGTGGAGGATGCAGTCAACATCGGACTGCACCACATCCTCGACCACCTTGACAACACAGGAACCTACGCAAGGATCCTGTTTGTGGACTACAGCTCTGTGTTCAATACCATCATCCCAGAACTCCTCATCCCCAAACTGCTCCAGCTTGGTGTGTCCCCCACGATCTGCCAGTGGACCCTCAGCTTCCTGACAGGACGGACACAACAGGTCAGACTGGGAAATATATCATCCACAACACGAACCACGAGCACTGGAGCCCCGCAGGGATGCGTCCTCTCTCCATTGCTCTTCTCTCTCTACACAAACGACTGCACCTCAACGCACCCAGCTGTCAAATTCATAAAGTTCGCAGACGACACTACGGTCATCGGTCTCATCAAAGACGGCGACGAGTCTGCGTACTGACAACAAGTGGAGCAGCTGGAGCTCTGGTGCAGCCGTCACAACCTGGAGCTGAACAAGCTCAAGACAGTTGAGATGATCGTGGACTTCAGAAAACATCCATCACCACAGCTACCCCTCACACTATCCAACTGCCTTGTGTCAACCGTTGAGACCTTCAAGTTTCTGGGAATCACAGTCTCCCAGGACATGAAGTGGGAGGTCAACACCAACTCTATTCTGAAAAAGGCCCAACAGAGAATGTACTTTCTGAGGCTGCTAAAGAAGCATGGCCTGCCACAGGAGGTGCTGCAACAATTCTACACGGCTGTCATCGAATCCATCCTGTGTTCTTCCATCACCGTTTGGTTCGGGGCCGCCACAAAAATGGACAAAATCCGACTTCAACGGACAGTTAGGACGGCGGAAAAAATCATTGGCACCGCCCTACCCACTCTCGAGGACTTGCACACTGCAAGAATCCGAACAAGGGCGCGGAAAATCCTACTGGACCCTCCGCACCCTGCCCACCACCTTTTCCAGCTACTCCCCTCAGGCAGGCGCTACCGATCCATGCACACCAAATCCAGCAGACATTTAAACAGCTTCTTCCCCCAAGCCATTAACTCTTTGAACTCTTCAACAGTAGCCAAAATGGAACTGTATAGTGCCACTTAGCAGTTTTTTTGACGACGATACTAGTGCAGCGTGTTCTACCGGAAACAAATTCCTTGTGTGTTCTACATACTTGGCAATAAAGATGATTCTGATTCTGATTCTGATTCTGATTGTTCCGCAGTATGTTATTTATTTATGTATTTATTTATTTATTTATTATTAAGAAGCAGTTGAAAACGACCTACTAGACCACTATGCGACCAAAAGACTGATTCTGAATCTCCTGTTTGAGGCACATCAAAAACCTATTTTTGGCCACAAGTGTAGTGTCTCCATCTCCATGCTTGTTTGCCAAGTGCAGACCGGCCATCCTGGTCCCTTTCCACAATATGGCAGACAGGACCGCCGTCTGCCGAGTATGTCCCCGTGATCTTCCAAACGCTCTCCCCTCCAGCCTGAGCCAAAGCTTGCCAGCAGGCTTCACTTTCACCAAGTGATTCCATTCATCACCAGGCAGGGGTGCTGCAAGAATAGGAGGGGTACAGCAGGGGGCCAGTCAGGGGTTGGTGTATCCTCCCCCCTTCATCACCCCACTTTTTTTTCTTTTCTCCACAGGCTGCTGAGAATACAGGCCTCTGCTACAGACAGGAGCCACACTCCTCTCTTACATGCTTTACAATAGAGCTCCAAATGTATTCAGGGGGTTGGGTGGGTTTAGAGGGCCCGCCTGCTCTCTTCTATTGCTCCCTTGCTCCTTCACCCTTGTCTCTTGCCCCCACCTATGCTGTCACCTTCACTCCTTCCCACCCTTGCCTTTCTCCCCTCCCCTACTCCCTACTTTTTTTTCCGGGCCTTTCTCTCTCCCACTGGGGCATCATTTCTCCTACTTCGTTCCGCCAGTGCTGCGTCCACTGTCTGGGTCGTCCTGATAGCAGAGAAGGAGTAGCAACCCATCCATCTGCCTGCCTGGGGCCCGCCGATGAAGAAAGAGGAGCAGAGGTCCTCATTCATAAATATAGCCATTAACAATGCTAACAGGACTGTTGCTGCTGGCCCTATAGAGGCTGAGGAGCAGGATCAGGACAGTGGGCTGCAAAGGCGAGAGGGTGCACACACACTGTCACCGGGCAGAGTTGTAGACTGCAGGGATCTGATAGGTTTAGGCGGGTTAGACAGTGCTGGAAAAAATGCTGTTAGGGCGTTAGGTGAGTCCCGTGTGTCCTAGGCCGGTATTGATTTTTTTATCGTTGTAGTTTTTTGCCCACAGCCGGCCAGAATATGAAATCTTGTCCATATAGACGTGATCTCCATTTATGCCTTTTGGGAAAGTGATTAAGAAGTTTGTCGTGGAGCAAAAAAATGGGATTGTTTGAATTGTCTATAAATATGTTAATGACTTCAAGTACAATGTATCCATGTTGACGAAAGGCTATAAATGAACGAAAAGACTTCCCTTTTTAAAATAGAAAATGTTAGATAAAAACAAAAACTTTTTGGACAGTGGAGAATTGAAAAACTCTATTTTCTTTTAAATGCTATTTTTAAGGTGATTGGAACAATCTATCTTAAAGACTTTGTGAAAATGACTTCATGCAATCAACCACATTTGTGAACATAAGTTAAGTGACAGGAAGATATTTAGATTTGGATTGGATTGGATTGGATTTGCCTTTATTAGTCTCACAGTGGAGAAATTTACATTTCACAGCAGCAAAGTGATGAAAGGAATGAAAGTAGAAAAACAAAATACATGAGCTTCTGGAAAGGCAGCCACTCTCGGGGCGCCGTCTTGAAGTCAAAAGAACAAAAAAAACTAAATAACAAATAATATGACAGCATAGAGACAATATGACAAAACAAAGACACAGAGAGATATTCATTCTTCAGGAGTTGCTGTACCCTCTTTGTGATGACATGAAGCAGTTCTAGATGAAATAGGAGAGGATCAAAGCGTCTTTCCACCAGTGGATCAGGGACATCATGGTGGAATGTGCACGTCGACTACAATCTAAATGTTGAAAGCAAACACGCAGCTGTAGCATCCATTGACGAAAAGAGATTGTCTCACATCTCCTGTTCCACATAAATCTGCTTCAATTCCAAGCCGCAACAGTTCCACATACGCATCGGCGCTCTGCGCTCCTTTCTTCTTATCGCGGGTTCCTCAAGCCATGCATCCATCCAGCCGCAGACTGGCCAACAGCACTGACCTTTCCGCTAAACAAAGCGGGGCTGTGAAGATGCTGCCCATTACAGTCGCAAAAAAGCACAATGGCCCCTTTGGTGTCCAGCGATGGCAGTCGAATGGCTCCGACATTCCTCCCATTCAAAAACAGTACTGGCATATGCATGCTGCCGAAAAGGCGCAACCGCTCAGCACAGTCTCCTCCTTGATGAATGTCGTGGTCAAAAATGCTGAAAAACAATCCCAATCCGTTCCATACGACACACAACAACACAAAGTGACAAAAGAAAACACAAAACAAGACAAAAACAACCAAAAAAAGCAAGGCTCATGAGAGCACTTGCTGAGGCTGCCTACTTGGGCGCCATCTTTAATGCTCTGAGAAAACAAAATTTTTTTTGTTATTGTTTTTTTCTTTTTTTTTGTTTGATTTTTGAGTGGGGTGGGGGTTTTAATCTATCAAACAAAAAAAACATGAAACCAACCCAATAAAATATAATTCAGGCAGAGTGGACTAAAAGTGCGTGTATTGACACTCCCACATTCTGTCATCATAGCCCAAATAGGCCATCGTTACTGCTGGTACCTCCTCTGAATTCTCTCCTGAGTTTTGACACATTTTCCCGTTTATCAAGAAAACATTTTGTCTCCAGCAACAACAAAAAGGCATCCCTCACAAGCAAAACACCGCATGAAGCCTCCTGTGAAATGCTTACAGTAGCCCACCCCGTAGCCCTTCTGGCCTCCTTCTCATTCTGAGCCTCTCATCTTACCAATCAAACTGTCGAAAAAAGCAGACTCGTCCTATGCACAGGTTTTAATTAGATTTGGATGGATTTCAAAACTGTTCATCTTTCTTAGAATGAGTGTGAATGAAAGAAGAAATACTACAATGATATTAAGTGTGACTTTGTCCTCTAGTTACAGCTCAAAACTGTGTCCTTGTTCCCCTCTCATTCAACATACACTATAGCATTTTTTACATCATCACATTATTTTCTTGCGTAATCCATTAATCGAAAAAGCTGAAGAATAAAAATAAGACTTTCATGCTTAATGTCATGGTCTTCTCTTCTTTTTAATTATCTCATTACCCCTCAAATTGATACATTATTCCCTGTGCACAAGTGCACTGAAGTATTTAAGTACTGTTGAAACTGTCCTAATACAGTTTACTGTTTATTTTTGACATTCAACATTATTGTCTTTTGGTTTGATATTGTATATCGTGTAGTTGTCATGAATCCGTTCATGTCTGATTCCAGCGAGTGGCAGAGAAGGGCCATGACACAGGCATGCACACCTCCTGCCAATCTTAATCAGCTGACTATTTAAGGACTTGCAAGTACTTGTGCCTCATTCATCTTGCTCACACCTCTGTCACAGTGTTATTTTTGGACATGTTCCATGTTTCATCCTTTTTATTATTTCACCTTGCTATGTTTTTTTGCATTTAGCTTGATCAGTAGTTTTTTATTGTCATTATTCATCGCGTTTCTTGCATTATATAAATTTTGAGTTTTTTTTTTGTCTACTTATTGAAAAGATATGTCCGCTTCAATTTTGTCCATGTCTTTTTGCAAGCTGTTTTGTTCTGATGTTTTTATTGTCATCCTTTGCTGTGTACATATATTTTTTTAGGTCGCTCAACAATAGCTACTCTATATTGGTGAAATATGTGGATTTCATATATCAGGGCGATGGGATAGAACAATTACCTGAAACAATATTCCAGTTAAAACCTAATAAAAAGATAAATAAATCAAAAATACGTCTCCATTAATACACATTGTTTTTGTTGTAAAATCTAAACGCATCAATGATAGTAACAGGTGCTGTGTCTTTGGGTTGTGTATTCATAAAAAAATACAATAGGGCAAAAATTGTAAATGTTATTCCTTCCAGTAATACTTCATTTTCTTTTCCATATGTTCAAAATGGAACTGTATAGTGCCACTTAGCAGTTTTTTTGACGAAGATACTAGTGCAGCGTGTTCTACCGGAAACAAATTCCTTGTGTGTTCTACATACTTGGCAATAAAGATGATTCTGATTCTGATTTTGATTCTTCAGACTATTTCATTGAAAGAAAATCAGTAGACCGTGATTTAAAACTTTGACAAATAATTGATATGATACAAAGTTGGTGTCGTTGATGCAAGAAAAAGTGTTGTGAAACAGACTACTCTGGCTTTCGTATGCAATTGACACTCCCAACATTCCCACATCAATACAACTGAATTTGTCCACAGGACAGAAGGCCATCAATGATTCTGCTCAATAAGATAATTTGGCAACTTCTGCGATGTAGTGCAATCAATACTTAAGACATCCTCAAAGTCATTGTCTTCAAAAAAATATTTTCTCCAGGTTACTACTAAAGGTGGCTCGGGAGTCGAGTGGTTTGCACTTTTGGCTTCGCAGTGCAGAGGTTGTCAGTTCAAGACCCGGTCCGGGTAGCGACGTCAGCCCTGCCTGCAGCCTCGCAGGTGCTGGTCGTTATAATCACTGTAACTTAAAAGGACACCCGGCATGACCATTCGGTGTCGGTTCATTGTTTGCTGCATGCATTGTGTATGTGTTTGTTTAACCTTGGCGGACTTTTACTTTTGGTCTTCTTTTGCTACTTTGTATTTTTTCCATTCAGATGATTTTGATGTTTTACATTTTGTTCCTGCTGTCCTTTATTTTAATACAATTTCTCAAACAACCTCCTGCTCCCTCCTGCCTGCTTTTTGGGATCCGCACCCGCCATCACCACCTCGCAAACCGTGACAGAATGAACTGGCCAACCATCGGATCCCGCAGGGACATCGGACCCGTCTCATTTCCACCCTGTGCCTGGCAATGCTACGTCCACGTTAGCCCGAGCCTCGTCGAGTTTGAATTGCGTCACTCGACGAGCCGTAACGTCCACGTAAACGTCCGGCCGAGACCTCCTTCCAGGTGGCCGTCCACGGTGACACTGGGTGACTGGCAGTGCACGCCCACGTCCAGCCACGCTGTCGTCGTGCATGACGAATTGAGTCTCATCCACGACGAGCCGTGCAACGTCCGCGTCAACGTCAGTCCGAGACCCCACTCACGGCTGGATCACGGAGCGGCTCTGTACTGGTCTCGTTCCCCGGTGCCGGGCAGTTCACGCCCACGTCGGCGGCCGGCCGAGACCTTGTCCCATATGGCCGTACGGGGTGCCATTCTGCGCCTGCCAGTTGGACGTCCACGTAGAGCCATGCGCCGTCCCGTGAACGTGCGAGAAGGATCGCACTCACGCCCACGACGATCCGTGCCGCGTCTTCGCCCGTCGTATGCTGGAGAGGCAGCGGTTGCCCTCTCCACCGACCGTTCCCTGGCGAGTGGACCTTTTGGGAGACTGTTGGGACTTCTGGAAGCAGCCCCTTGAAGGGGGGGTACTGTCATGATCTGGTTGGCGACCAACGGGGGGCACTGTCGGCCCCGCCTGCACCTGCACAGGTGCAGGTCGTCCCGATCAGATTGGCGACCAACGGGTAGCGACGTCAGCCCTGCCTGCAGCCTCGCAGGTGCTGGTCGTTATAATCACTGTCACTTAAAAGGACACCCGGCACGACCATCCGGTGTCGGTTCATTGTTTGCTGCTTGTTTGCTGCTTGTTTGCTTCATGCATTGTGTATGTGTTTGTTTACCTTGGCGGACTTTACTTTTGGTCTTCTTTTGCTACTTTGTATTTTTTCCGTTCAGATCATTTTGATGTTTTACATTTTGTTCCTGCTGACTTTATTTTAATACAATTTGTCAAACCCTCCTGCTCCCTCCTGCCTGCTTTTTGGGATCCGCCCCCGCCATCACCACCTCGCAAACCGTGACAACTAATATATTGAAAATACTTTCAACAACAGCAATGATGTGTCATCAGAATGTCGGTGTGTTTTTAACAGCAAAACAATTTGATGGCTGATGGAGAAATTGCCCCCAAAAATGACAGATTATTGGTTATGCATAATTTGCTGTCCAAAATATCAGAATCAGAAAGCCTTTAATAGTCCCACAATGGGGAAATTTGCAGTCCATAGCAGAAAAGGGGTTGGGGGGTAAAAAGATAAAGAACAAGATATTCTAAGCATAATTAAAATCATGCCTGAAGACTGTGGTGTATACTGTAACAGTGCAAAAATGTTTAATAAAAATAAACTAAAAGTATGGATGAGTTAATGATTTCTTTCATTTCCATTGGCTGATGACACTCGTCGCAATGTTCAGGCCCGCTTGCTAATGTGCTTATCCTCTCCACATTCCAGACACAAATTAATGGATGTTCGTCAGCGTGATGAACGTTGCCTCTCGAGTCATGAACATATATCATAATCCATGAAACCTGCAATTTACATTTGGAAAATTGTGTTAGAATGACATACTATAATCAAAAGTTATGCTCCAGTCTTAATTCTAAGAGTTCTATGTTGATGACGTCTCTTCAAAACGATGAAAGTGGCATCTGCACTGATGATTTCACCTTACCATATGCAATACAGTCGTTATGACTCGTATGACTCAAGATGGGATCTGTTTGTATCCATATTCTGAATACTGTCTATGATTATACTAGCGAGAGAGGATTGGAAAGGAACCATTTGACAAATACCCGATTCAGTAGCAGTGGGGAAATATACTGTAGAGATCATCAAATATATGGAGCAAAGAAAGTACTCTCTGTCGTAAAATTATACTTATTTTTTTGTTATTTATTTGTATTATATATATATTTTTTTTTACATGAGAAGTTGAGAGTTGAGCTCTGTCTAAAAAAATAAAAGCATTAAGTCTGTTTTCACTTGCATTGAAACATTTCATCAACAAATTGATGTACTGCCAAGAAAAACAATGTGTTTTAAGGCTGGAAACGTATTTTTTGAGTTTTTGTTGGCCAGAGGAAAAACACGTAGATTGCAGGACCACAAAATATTCATGGCACATTCAAGACTTGAAATTTCTATATATTTCATTGCTTTCATTTTAGACAGCAATACTGGAAATATCAACACTAACAAAGGACAATTCCAAGAGTGCCATCAAAACATGCACCATTGCATCTGCGGTGTTAAAGTGCCGGTAAATAGATTAGATTATGAAGTACATAAGCAATCACAACCAAGGACAACTGTGCATCAAATTATTTCATTTCTTCAATTTATGCTAGTTTTTTCCGCAATCCCTTGTAAATTGGCTGTGGAACGTTTATGGGGTGATGAAACCTGCATGGTTGAACCTTTCAAATGGAACATGAATCCCAATATCATGTGCACGACATGGTCCAAGAAGGGCGCGTGTTGTTTCGACCCGTTTGTCCTTCCGCTCTTTGCCACCCTAATATGCTAATCTATTTCGAATGCATAACGTAATTCACTGTCACAATACATTCAAATAAAACAGAATAAATGCTAAACCTCATCTCTCTGTTTTGCCCCTTGACCCTTTTTGTCCTTTTACATTTTTTTAAAGAATCAATTCAACAAATTCATTGTATACCGTATCTATTTTTTGTCAAGCCATGCTTTGGGTGTTGTGCAGCAGCTCACAAGCGCTACGCTCTTGATACATGTCATAAAACATGAACTCTGCTTGCTGATAATGAACAAGGTGACTGCTGTATGGCTTCCCAATGTGCTCCGATGGACAGTTTAAAGACTCAGTGTGTGTGCCAGCATATAGGACTGTGTGTGTGTGTGTGTGTGTGTGTGTGTGTGTGTGTGTGTGTGTGTGCGCGTGTGTGTGTGCGTGTGTGTGTGTGTGTTTGTGTGTGCGTGTGTGTGTGTGTGTTTGTGTATGTGTATGTGTATGTGTATGTGTATGTGTAAGTGTACGTGTACGTGTACGTGGACGTGTACGTGTACGTGTACGTGTACGTACGTGTATGTCTATGTCTATGTCTATGTCTATGTCTATGTGTTTGTGTATGTGTATGTGTCGAGTGTACGCTGGCGCGCTTTTGGCTGCCGCTGTTCGCCCGCAAACATTTTGGCTTCTTTTTGGTTTTTACGATTCATGTAACCACTGGAAATACTCGACAGTCACCAGAGGAACTTATGGTCGAACTCCAATCCGCTTTGGCTGTCGGATCGTCTCGTGATTCCGGTCGTCTATCCGGACCGCGAACGAGAACACGGACGAGAACACGTACCATCTCCACCCACCTGTACCCGCTGTTGAGGGCTAACCTGGACGCTGCCTGTCTCTGGACGTTGCTGGTTGCTATCATGTCGCTCCTCCAACGAACCGTTGGACGGCTGCAGTATTCGGCGTCAGAGCTGCTTGAACTCCGCTCCCGGTGGACGAGCGTGCCACAGGCGATTTTCCGATTCCCGGAAATCGCTCGCCGCCCTTCCCGGAGGTATATCCACCGCGGATCACGTCGAGACTTTCACCTCAACGACTCCAAGGATATCACCTCCCTGTGGTCATCTTTCCGCCGGCCACGCAGAGGTTACAGCCGCTCCGTGCAACCCCGTGTGTTGGCCGGGTAAGGGTTGTCTTATCCAAGACATCCTTAGTGACCGTAAGCTGGACTTCTTCTGTTTGAATGAGACCTGGCAAACGGCGGGGGACTTTTCCGAGTTGAACGACACGACGCCACCTGGGTTTGTTTACCTCTCAAAACCCCGCCTCTCGGGCCGCGGAGGCGGTCTCGCGATATTTTACCGCGAGATCTGGAAAGTCACTCAAGTACCAGTCCTGGAAACTCTCTCATTTGAATGCCTTGCATGTCAAATTTCTGGTCCATCTCCCACAGTTATAGCCACTGTATATCGTCCCCCTAAACCACATGGCAACTTTTTAAAAGACTTCTCAGCCGTCCTCACACACCTCTCCACTCTGTCACCAAATATTGTTATTCTTGGGGACTTCAACATACACATTGACAATTCCACCCATTCGCTCACCAAAGACTTTATTTCCTCATTGGAGAGTTTTGGCTTACACCAATTCTCTGATTTCCCCACGCATATAAAAGGGCATACCCTGGACTTAATATGCTGCTGTGGTTTTACCCCCGCCAACTGCACAGCAAACGAACTTCCTGTAACGGACCATTTCCTCATCTCATTTAACGTTCCCATCACACTCTCTCTCCCCAAGCCACCGCGCATCACTTATCGGAACATCCAACACATTGACACTGTCACCCTCACTGCAATGGCTGCCAACCTCAATCCGGACTACAACTCCCCCCCTGATGAACTTGTTTCCCAATACAACACAGACCTTGCACACATGCTCAACACCCTTGCTCCTGTTAAATCCCGGTCAGTCCGATTCACTCGATCCGCCCCTTGGTTCACCGCCCAACTCCGCTCCACCAAGACGAAAATTTGGCAGCTGGAAAGACTTTACAGAAAGACCGACCTCACCACCCACCAGGACATGTACACAGCTCACCTCACCCACTACAAGGACTCTATCACACGCGCAAAATCAGAATACTATTCTGGACTGATTGATGCTAACAGTGGGAATCCACGGACTCTGTTTTCCCTATACAACAAAATCATTCAACCCCCTATCTCTCTCCCCTCACACTTTCACTCATTAGACACCTGCAACGCACTACTTCTGTTTTTCACTGAAAATATCAACAAGATCCACCAGCACCTCGGCTCCTCTGTATCCCCCCCTCCCCCAACCTTCCTACTCCCTATCAAGTGCTGTCGTCTTTTGAACTCCCTCATCCCTCCTTACTTTCTGACCTCATCACCAAGTCCAAGAATTCCACCTGTCAACTTGACCCCCTCCCTACTGTCCTCATCAAATCTTGTCTACCCGCTCTCCTCCCTTTTATTTCAGCTATTATTCACTCCTCACTGTCCACTGGAATTGTTCCTGTCCCTCTTAAAACCGCAGCTGTAACACCAATCCTGAAAAAACTTGGTTCAGATCCCAATGATTTCAATAACCGACGTCCAATTTCGCATCTTCCATTTATCGCTAAAATTCTCGAAAAAACCGTCGCCTGTCAACTCCACTCTCACCTCACTCACAATAACCTCTACGAACAATTCCAGTCTGGTTTCCGTCCCCGCCACCGCACTGAATCAGCCCTCATAAAAATCACGAACGACCTTCTCATAGCAGCAGATACCAGCTCCCTCTCTATTCTCATCCTTCTTGATCTATCTGCGGCCTTTGACACCATTTCTCACCCCATCCTGCTCAACCGACTCTCCACTCTAGGCGTGACACACACCCCACTTAGTTGGTTTCACTCCTACCTCACTGGCCGCTCACAGTTTATCCAAATTACCTCATTCACTTCACGGTCCTCCCCTGTGTCTTCTGGTGTGCCCCAAGGTTCTGTCCTGGGGCCCCATCTCTTTATTATATACCTTCTTCCCCTTGGTGATATCTTCCGCAAATTTGGAATTCATTTTCACTGCTTCGCGGATGACACCCATCTCTACCTCTCCAGTAAACCCGACGCCTCTCTTCCACCTGCATCCCTTACACTTTGCCTCTCAGAAATCAAATCCTGGTTTTCTCATAACTTTCTCAAACTAAACAGCGAAAAAACTGAACTTCTCCTTGTCGGTACAAAATCCACCCTTCACAAAGCAAACAGTTTCTCTCTCACCATTGACAATTCTACCGTGTCCCCCGCCCTTCAGGTTAAGAGCCTGGGTGTCATCCTTGATAGCACACTATCTTTTCACTCCCACATAAATAACATAACCCGGTCTGCATATTTTCACCTCCGCAATATCAATCGTCTCCGTCCCTCTCTCACCCCTTACACCACTGCTATCCTCGTCCACAGTCTCGTCACCTCCCGCATCGATTATTGTAATTCACTTCTTTACGGGGTCAATCAAAAATGTCTCCATAAACTCCAACTAGTCCAAAATTCCTCAGCCCAGATCATCACAAAAACCCCCTCATTTCACCACATCACTCCTGTCCTCCAACAGCTCCACTGGCTCCCTGTTAAACTCCGTATTGAATTCAAGATACTTCTGTTTACATTTAAAGCCATCCATAACCTTGCCCCCCCCTATCTGTCTGACCTAATTCAAATCTCCGTTCCGACTCGGGCCATCAGATCCTCTTCCTCCCTCCACCTCTACACACCCTCTGCCCGTCTCACAACGATAAGGTGCAGAGCTTTCAGCCGCTCCGCTCCTAAACTCTGGAACTCACTTCCACCCAACATCCGCAACATTGACTCCCTTCCTACTTTCAAATCTCACCTGAAAACCCACCTGTTTAAACTTGCTTACATGGTCTAATTTATTATGCTGTTTTATTATTTATTGTTTTATGCATGATTTTACTGTTTTGTGTGTTGTCTTTGTTGTAAAGTGTCCTTGAGTGTTCAGAAAGGCGGTAAATTAAATGTATTATTATTATTATTATGTGTATGTGTATGTGTATGTGTATGTGTATGTGCATGTGTTTGTATGTGTACGTGTATGTGCATGTGTATGTGTATGTGTATGTGTATGTGTATGTGTATGTGTATGTGTATGTGTATGTGTATGTGTATGTGTATGTGTTCGTGCATGCGCGTGCGTGCGTGTGTGTGTGTGTGTGTGTGTGTGTGTGTGTGTGTGTGTGTTGTGTATGTGTATGTGTTTGTGTACGTGTACGTGTACGTGTACGTGCACGTGCATGTGCATGTGCATGTGCATGTGCATGTGCATGTGTATGTGCGCGTGCGTGCGTGTGCATATGTGTGTGTGTGTGCGTGTGTGTGTGTGTGTGTGTGTGTGTGTGTGTGTGTGTGTGTGTGTGTGTGTGTGTGTGTGTGTGTGTGTGTGTGTGTGTGTGTGTGTGTGCGTGCCATCCTTGTGTGGCTCTTTCACGGGGCTCCTGTCAGGTCCGTAATTGACAGTCTAAGTGGGGCAGCCGAGAGGCCAGGCCCTGTTAATTTATTTTCTCAGACACCCTATCCATATTTATGAGCCCCTGCTGTTTTGTCTATCAGCGGCCATCAAATTTAGTGTGTAATTGTACTCGCGAAAGCAAGGGAGCCACGTGCGAGTGGTAATTCGGACCACAACACTCGCATTAGTCTTTATTTTTTTCCTTGCTTCACGAGACCAGAAAAGCGGTGGTAGAAGGACAGAAAAATAAAAATAGGAAGCGAAAAAAAGGAGAAAAAGAAAAAACAAAAGACGAGGAGTGGAGTCCAAGAAACGAGTCATTATGCGAGCACCTCGGATCTGACTTAGAGTAATTGCTGTGGATGTCGCGGGTGTATGTGTACAATCTCCGTTTTATCCTTTAATAGCGAAGTATAGTTTGGCCCAAAACCATTCGTCATAAATAATCATTAAGACAGCACGCCTGCTTTATCATTAAGATGCCTTGTCTTAATCTACTTAAATCTTGAGTAAAGTACAATCTATACGGACACATTTAAATGTTATTATCATCCTGCTTTACTGTAATTAACTTTGATGTGTTAACGTCCAATGAACTACAGTCTTTTGAGACCGGGCAGAGAATCCGTTGCTCGATTGCAAGCAACACACATGACACGTGGCTGTTTACTAGGAACGTAGCCCCTTAATGAATTTAATTTGTTTACACGCTAACATCAAGGAAGTATTTGCGAGCGAGACCTTCGTGTTTGTGGTGTAAGATGGGGTCATACCTGCATCGTCTGGGCTAATAGTGTAATTACGTGCTATTTTAATCCCTCAAACATACATGCATTTCCATTCATTATGACTTATTATGTTTTCATCAAAACAACACAACGGCCTGATGTAGGCATGCATAATGGAGATTATACTAAGTGGCCTGATGTTAGCCACCCCGAATTCTGTTTTGTAAAACAGCTGGTCGAGAAGCATTTCATGCAGCCTTGTGCTCACTTCAAGTAATATTTAGGATTATCTCATTTAGTACAATGGCCCACATTTTCCTGTGGTTAGCCTCGTGGTGCAGAGGTTGTGTGTTTGATCCCGGCCACGGCATGTGTGGTGTTTGTTAGTTCTCCTCGGGCCTATGTCCTGAGTGTGGATGTTTGTTTGTCTCTATTTGTCCTGCGATTGGCTGGGAATTGGTTAATATATAGTGTACTGGTAAATATATAGTGTAAATGCGTGTGCGGCTGTGATAGGCTCCAGCACTTCCTTCGTCCCATGCGAGGTGTTTCAGAGAATTCAATGATAGATTATTTATTACAATAGTGTATTTTTTCAGCACCAGTCAACTTTGCACCGAGATGAGATGTTCTTGAGATAATAAGCATGTTACTCTGTGTTGTGGTCATTGCTAAAGTAAAGGTATGCAATGTATTTACGGTATAATAAAGAATTTACCTTTGTGGTGCATGGTCGTTGCTGTAGTTGCCTCTTGATATCAGAGTGAAGTTGCCGTGCTTTCTTGGCAATAATACCCTCATATACTGTCCCCAATTAGCTGCTTTTCGTTAATCCAAATTAACAGAAGTTTTTCAATCCCCGATTTAGCATACTGGTACTGGGATGCTAAGTCGCACAAATGCACACCTTGTTCGTGGTTTTTGATGATCTTCTTCTTCTGCTCGAACGTAATTTCTTTTGTATCTTTTTCGGCCTAATACGAGCCTGTGGTGGGGTATTTTTCGGTCTCAAAAAAAGCAAAAGTATCCACTCCATAACAAACCACGTCTGCACTGAGTGCACTCAAAGAAAGTGGGGATGGAAAAGTAGTCCTGCAGCTACAGTGGCACTGTTCGGCCGTGTGATTTGGTGTTCTTACGCCAAAAACTAGTCTGCCAGCGCTCCGTGTGTTTCCCGAAAACGGGTTTGTATGTCAAGATTATATTCTCGTGAATTTAATGTTTGTAAGGTGAAAAGTTCTTTAGCTAAAGCGTTCGCAAGCCGAGGTATCATTGTATTACAGAGTTCATCCAACCATACACACCTTCCCAGCGTCTCAGGTCTGCTGACCAGACATTATTAGATGTGCCAAAAACTAAACGGGGCTTCAGAGTGGATCGAGCCGTTTCCCTTGCTAGTCTCACTCTTTGGAATGACCTGCTATGAACATTCGGCAAGCCCCCTCGCTGCCCGTCTTGACAACCAGCCTCAAAACTCACTTGTACTCTTTGGTATTTCACTCAGCATGATTCCGACTTGATCTTGGTTTTACTCCCTGGTGCAATCTACTATTTTTTGTGACTCCTGTATATGATAGCTGTCAGTGGGCAATGTCAATATGCACGCTCAAAAACATTTAAATCACCAATTTGAGCTCCAAAGCATGCATTTGCATGTTGTTTTCACATTTTCTGTGTCACATCTTACTCTTTTCCCTGACAGAGTCGCCCCTAATGGCTGTGTTTCAGGTCTTGATTATCTTCAGTTCAAATTAAACTTTTTTTTTCAGATTTGTGCTACCAGCATTGATGATGATTGAAAACCCTCGGCGTGAAATTGTCTTGGTAATTCTTCCACTGCTCTTGGTAAGACAGATACTTAATAAAGTGAACTGAAGAGCTATCAAATGGCAGTTAGATAACCTCACAGAGTCAAATTGCTCCCACAAATGGTTTTTGCCTGGATTTTTTTATGGACGGTCACCTGTTTAATTTGATTGCGTGCCATTGTTTGTAGTGTATCCATTTCATTTCCATTTTATTAGTGTGATATGGACTGAAATGACATAGACAATGATGGTTACAAAATGAAATTGCTTTGAAACAATCCTAAAACTGCTGAATCATCTTGTTGGATTGTTTCTGGGGCTCTGTGTTTGAATTTTAAGGTAGGATAAATGATAAAGAACTAAAAATTACAAAAATAACCTCCACTTATCTCTCCTAAACAGTTGTGTAACATCCTCCCCACAGAAAAAGGTGTCATTGCCAAATCACTTAACCAATAGCTTTTCCAAAGATATCTAGCATTGCCTGCCGTTATCGCTTCCATCGATAACCGAAGAGAGTCGGTTATGACAAAAAGAAATCAGGAAATTGATTAAAAGCCAAGCATTGAAATGTTCCCAGGTGAAACAATGTCACTGAATAGACTTGTCTTAGAGGGGAGGTGAACCGACACTGCTTGGATTAATTAATGTGCTGTTTTCTCTCCTACTTGAACCCAAGGCCAAGCTATATTTCACAGGAACAAATTGAGCGGGCGAATGACACAGGTCTGACCATAAAACCAAAGGTAATTAGAAACCAGTGGAAGATGTTTTATAACCAACAGAGGGTCAGACACATTCGATATACCCCGTGGACGCCGCACGCAAGCAAAAACAACACCAGGTGATTTCTGCAGACTCAGCAGGCACTGATAGAATCTTGAGACAGATGAGAAACTTCACGCCAGCTGAGGAATTCAGTGTGCTGCAATGGTTTCTCTTTACTTTTGTTGTTCTCCAGATTTTACACATAACACCGTAAACACAAAGAACGTAATTTGAATTCCAATGAAGTGATTTAAACTTTTTTACATGGCATTTGAGTAAGAAAAGCCAGTTTGAACACAATTCTCATAGTGAAGCTCCACAGCTTGACTTCATGTCTTATAAGAATGTTGATGAAAGCGCTTTACTTTTTACAACTACATGCCACCATTTTGTAGCACAGACCGACTCATCCACTTTCTGATCAATTTATCGTCACAAGGGTTCGTTGTGCATGCTGGAGCCTATCCCAGCTGGCATCGGGCAGTTGGCGGGGGAAACCCTGAGCGGTTGCTAGGGTAGGACATACAGAGATAAACAATTATCCGCTGTCACACTCACAGCACTCACAATATAGAGTGTTCAATCACCCTGCTATGCATGTTTGTGGTAAGTTGGAGGAAACCGAAAGACCTGGAAAAACCCACACAGGCCCAGGAAAACTTTGCTATGCAAACTTTGCTAATAAAGGTTGGAGCCAGAATCAAACCCACAACCTCTGCACTGTGAGGTCTACACAAAAACCAGTCTGTCGCCAGGCCACCACCCTTTTTAAAATTAGACTCCAGTTGATAAATATGACGTATGTTTACATTTTTTTTGTTCAAACCCTTCATTGCAATACATCAGTGGTTGGAGCTTTTTTCTCTCTTTCTTTTATTTGCCGGCGTTGTTGTGAAATCAATCAGGGGCCATTTTTTTGGCGCTGCGATTAATGTAGCTTGAAAAGCAAATGCTCAGACATTCAGTCAGCTGTGCTCTCATTACAGTGACAAAGGGAATACGTTTTCTTGCCCAGACGTACATTTCAATGTTCAAATGCATAGAAGGGGAAGCAATGATATACAGTGATACTTCAACTCATGAACTTAATCGGTTGCGTCGAAGATGAAAGATTTGTCTTCCGAAAATGCCTTTCCCATAGGAAACAATTAAAATGAGAATAATATGTTCCCAGATCCAAATAAAACCTATTTTTCTACTAAATAAGCCTTAAAACCGCACACAATGTAGCTTATTTGATGTATAATAAATGTGCTTTTGAATTGTAATTAAATAAATAAACTGTACTATATAATAAAGTCATTTTATTTACCTTTGTTATGGTCGTTGAACAAGTTGCCTCTTGATGATATCCAAGTGAAGTTGCCATGCTTTCTCAGCGATAATACCCTCACTCACACGGTCCCCTGCTGGCTGCTTTTGGTTAATCCAAATCAACAGTTTTTCAACCGTAATAGCTTCCTTGTTCTTAAGGATGGTAGCAATGGTCGATTTAGCGTACTGGTACTGGGGGGTTAAGTCACACAAACACACGTGATCTTCTTCTGCTTGACCGTAATTTTATTTTGTGTCTTCTTCGGCTTAACACTAGCTTGTGGTGGGGTCTTTTTCGGTCCCATAATAGCAAAAGTACTACACTCGATAACAAGCCACGTCCGCACTCAAAGAAAGGGGGTGACGAAAACTAGTCCATGGGCCAGCGTGGCAATGTTCGATCGAGTGGTTTGGTGTTCATCCACCGAAAACCAGTCCGCCAGCCACCGTGGCGCCATGTGGTTTGGTTTGTCCGCCGAAAACTAGTTTGTCAGCTGAGTATATATCCTTGCGAATGTAATGTTTGTGATGCAAAAAGTTTGTGAGCTGAAGCATTCGTCAGCGGCGGTATCATTGTCCTTACTTTTATATATATATAAAAAAAGAAATGGCAGGCAGATGTTAAATTTATTCGAGAGCCACGTGGTTACCTGGTCCTCACTCGTGCATAATTTGACTGCCAACATGCCGTCGAAATGATATAATACATTTACAGGCATAATGGAAAAGGAGGATGAAACTACGACTCCACTCTACTGCTGTCCTTCATTAAATTAGGTATTTTTAAGTGGATGTTATGAATAACTGTATGATGTTTTTTTAGTTGACTGTTGACTGTTTTCTTTAAGGCCATTGAGATGATTGCCCAATCACTGTCAGTGAAGTGTTTGTGTGTGCATGCGTGTGTGTCTGTGTGTGTCTGTGTGTGAGTGTGTGTGTGTGCTTGTGTTTGTGGTTGCGTGTGTGTGTGTGTGTGTGTGTGTGTGTGTGTGTGTGTGTGTGCGTGCGTGTGTGTGTGTGTGTGTGTGTGTGTGTGTGTGTGTGTGTGTGTGTGTGTGTGTGTGCGCGTACATGTGCGTGCATGTGTGTGCGTGTGTGTTTTTGGATGTGTATGTCTTTGGGGAAAAGTGGCTCTTGTGCATTGGGGAGAAACTTTGAAAAATTGTGCTTTTACATCATGACCGAAGAATGTTACAGTCACTTATTAAGATTATTAGTGGTGGGAAAACGTGATTATGTCTTCTTGAAACTAAACTGAAATGGACAGTAAATGCTTCACTTTAATCCAGTTTGATAATTTGATTTCTCCCAGGCTGGTATGTACAGAAGTACACGATTAGAGTAAAGATACACAAACAATTTTAAACAATGCATGTTTCAAACCTTCAATTTACCTACGGACTTACTGTGTCCGTGTTAGTGTGTTAGTGTATGCATGTAGGTGTGTGTGTGCGTGCGTGCGTGCGTGTGTGTGTGTGTGTGTGTGTGTGTGTGTGTGTGTGTGTGTGTGTGTGTGTGTGTGTGTGTGTGTGTGTGTGTGTGTGTGTGTGTGTGTGTGTGTGTGTGTGTGTGTGTAATGGCATAACATCACACATGCTTGGTAGTATGCCAAGTAGTCCTGGAAGTGTTGTTTTAAATGACTGAAGGTTCCGTGACTGTTTTTTCCATACTGGCCTCCGCAGGGAGTTTAACTTGCGGGCGGTTGATTTGTGCATAATCCTCCAGAGATCGAGCACACAAATGGTGCCCATCAGTGCAAATTCTTTTTTTCTGTGCAAACAAATCTGACCCAGAATTTTACGTATGTATTAAGATTTTGCCAAAGCTACTGTTTAGTGACAATAAACAGTGAAAGGTTTTTCTTGCTGCACCTCATTTGTACCAATAATTAACAAGATGACTGACCAAAAGAAGATATTGGGTACTAGCATTTTGAGCAACAGAAAAAATGGGCTTTTTGGTTGTATATTTTACTAATGGAAAGGGATTTTCCTTGGACTGTACTGAATTGGGGCAGCAGGGTTTTCAACCGGCTAGCGTGTCAACTTCACAGTGATTCCGGCTATGTGAAGTTTGCATGTTCTCCCAGTGTTTTTCTTCTGTGTAATTCGGTTTCCACCACATAGCCGAAACATGCATAGCCGAAACATGAAACACTCTAAATCAGGTGTCTTAAACTTGCGGCCCGCGGGCCAACTGCGGCCCCCGAAAGAATATTTTGCGGCCCGTCTTGATATGAAAGATTAATATTAGTGCGGCCCGCATGATTGATATGAATGAAACTTGTGTGTGGAGCTGAATAAACCACGGTTCGGTAAAAGGCTCTGAAGGGTGGCACATCGGTCAAGCTACAGGGCCAGGGGCAATTTGTCAGTGCTGCCTGTGACAACGTGAAAGCATTTTGCACAAAACTTGTGTTATGGACGGCCCAGCTCTCTCAGACAAACTTTTTCCATTTCCTAGCATGCGAGGCACTTCTGGATGCAGGCACACCATTCAGTGGTGAGAAGCCAATTCGGAGCTACAGAGGGAATTTGATCACAGATTTGCAGACTTCAAGACGCAGAAAGCCACATTTCAAATTTTTGCGGACCCATTCTCTTTTGATGTGCAAGATGCCCCTCCTGTGTTCAAAATGGAGCTCTGTGACAGGGATGTGAATAGAGAAGCAGACAAGCTTGGGAAATTTTTGAGAGAGTTAACCCCCAGCTTCCCTGAACTTTCCCGAATGTTCAAGCGGACCATGTGTCCATCCTAGCAAACACTTATGTGAGAAGCTCTTCTACACCTTGAACTTCAATAAGTCCAAGTACAGGTCCAGACTTTGTGAAAAGGCTCGGCTTTGTGAAAAGAAGCGCTGCCAGGTCTATAGCAGCAAGAAATCGGCAAGAGAAGCCATGTTTAGGACAGCTCATGTTCAATATTTTATTTATATTAAGAAAGTTAAAGGTTAAAGAACTGTGAATACAGACATTTGAACCTTTATTAATAATATAGTTAATATAATTAGTTTTCCTGTTTTTTTCAGTCGTCTGTGTTATATATAATTAGTTTTCCTGTGTTTTTTTCAGTCGTCTGTGTTGCCTTATCATTATAATTATTTTATTTATTTATTACTGGTTAATTTATTTTTTATTCGTTTTTCTATTTATTTATTGAATTCATTTTTTTGTGTGTTATTTTTTATTTATTGCGTTTTATCTGTGCTTTTCTTGTGGAAATCCTGATGCGGCCCAGCCTCACCCAGACCCTGCCTCCAGCGGCCCCCGGGTAAATTGAGTTTGAGACCCCTGCTCTAAATTGTCCATAGTTGTGTGTGGGAGTGTTGATGGACGATCGTCTTTGTGTGCCCTGCGATTGGCTGGCAACCGGTGCAGGATGAACCAGCCTTCTGCCCCGCTGTGATAGGCTGTGCAATCAGATCCGTTAGCAGTGAGCTGTCTTGTTTTCAGTTCACACTTGTCGTCTTTCATTCAGTGGTGGATCATGTTCACCTACTTTAATTCATATTTTGCAGTCATAAACAACCGCCAGAGTTGGCACCTCGTGGCACAATCTTGAACATCCGTGGTGGCATATTTGTATTGCCACAAATGTATTAACTGAGTCAATACAAGTCCTGCCAGGGGCTTGTGTCTTGTCTGTTGCAGTGGACAGCATCTCACCTTGGTGGTTGACTAACATCTGATTCTGGACTTCATGCCAACCCCCTCCCCATCCCCTCCCCATCTTGTGATGATGTTTATTGTTATCCAATTTGTGGGAAGCATGGTTGTGCATCTTGAAATTACTGGCATTGTGAGAAAACATCAACATTATTTTGCAGGAAACCTCAAAACGGCATTGTCAAAGAGAGCAAGCGGTTTTAAACTTTTAGTTTTTTGGTGAATAAATATTAAAAGTAACACCCACAGATGCGGACTGACAAATAATAAACATTTGAGAGGAAAAAAAAATGTGACTCGGGCAGTTTTATCCTAACAGCGAAAATTTGCGACGTACACTGTAAACCCGAACAGTACTACTGACTTAAACTCATTGAGGTCAGTCAACTCAAAAGCCGATTTTTTGTTTCAAAAACTCAAACGTTTTGAGTTTTTGAATGAGTCCTGCGTTTTTACTTTGCAATAGATCAATACTTTTGAGTTCATGGCAATCGTTTACTCAAACATTTTGAGTTCACGGCAGGAAGCTGCGTGATGATGTCACCGCATGGTCTCATTGGACGCCATCGGCTGAATCTGGCAGAGACCGACGGATTATTTATTTTAAATTAGGGTGGAAAGACAAACAATATCGTATTTAATATACTATATGTGTATACTACAAGGACCCAGTGTGTCAATGCTGTAGTCGCTCCACAGGAAAGGAATATTTTGGAAAGTCCGTTTGGGGCATTATATCCGCCGCTCGAGCCAAGGACTTCTCCTAATGTTACGAGCTCTTCTGTGGTAAGTAGGAATGTTTCTTAAACGTCTCTTGTTTGTTGAAAGACACAGCAGGGTTATTAGGAGAATTGAACCGCGAAGGTTTCTTTGGGCGGTGGTGGAGTAATATCTATCACAGGGTGTTGCGAGTTATGTTTGTGTCCGCGAAGGTTCGAGAATAATAGTCAAATGGGTGTTAAATTAAGTTTTATATGAACTTCAAAAGTTATAAGGGTCACCCGAAATCCACCGCACAGATGCTGCAACGCCAGCAGGTTGGTGCTTTGAGTTAACTTTGTTTTAAGCGGCAGCACAATAAATCATGCTAATTCAACGTGCAACATTTGTGCTGCCGTTTTAGGAAAGTAAATATAATGCTAGCCAAATGAAATATCACTCTGTACAATTGGTGTAGTTTTAAATGGTCATTCATGTGTAAACATACAACTTTTTAAATGTATTTTTGACACTGCAAACACCATTTTTTAAACTGCAAACACCTGACTGGCTTGATGGCATCATTTAATCTGGTAAATTAGATTATTTATTCAATTTAAAAAGTAAACATGGATCAAGGTGTTTTATTAAATTAAATGATTACATTTGTTGTCTGTTTTTTCTATTCAACCTTTTAGCCCCAGGGTGGAAATTGAGTAAGGTATGTTTACATTTTTATTAATGCTACATGATTAATTACCCGAATCATATTAAAAATAATACATGTATGTATTTTTAAATTGAACAGAATTTTACCTAAACTTAATTCTCCATAGGTCTCCATAGGCCACTGTCTTGGGTTTGAGATGCTGAAGACAAGTACTGCAATGTTAAGCTCTTGTCGCTTTCCCCAAATTAAAAGTTGGCTTTTATCTCCTCTTGCTTTTGATAAAGGAGCAGCATGATATACACGAGACGCAGTCTGGCCCTTCGTGTTCTCCATGCATACCTACGAGAAGATGACTCACAGTTCTTCAAAACATGCAATGTATGTATTGCCTGACTTAACACAAATGTCTATTGATGTATTTTGCAGTGGGAAGAGGATCCAGACATTGAAAACATTCCTGTCGCACTTCTCTCCATGACAACTGACAACTCGCGCCATCTTGTTTGACCCCAACAGTATTTCTGTTGTTATAGAAGATGGCATTACTGTGAGATGTCTCCCCAGGTTGGCTGATACACACCTCCTCTTGTTTGGTTTAATGTATGCACTGCATTTACATTCTCCCAAAAAATTAATCCACACATTCACCTTCATTCAGAAAATACTGCTGTGTCTTGATGATAACAGACCACTCAAACCACGCCGGCTAAGTTTGAAAAACGCTTTGTTTCGCAATATTGAAGGCCTCCAATATTACGGAACAAAGCAACATGCAACAGCTCATGTATTTCGTTTTTCTACTTCCATTCCTTTCATCACTTTGCTGCTGTGAAATGTAAATTTCTCCACTGTGAGACTAATAAAGGCATATCCAATCCAATCCAATCCATCCAACACTGGATAAGTAATTTCATAGTTTTACTCTGCTTTGTATACCTAAACGTTGATGTCCTGTTTGTGACTGATTTTCTATTCATAATTTGATGTGTAAACCTGGATTTCACCAAAATGTCTTTTTTCATTTCATGAATACTGTTTGTTTTTAGTAAGTTTTACTTTGATTTGCACCTTATAACGAGTACATTGAAATGTATTCTCTTGTATTTATTCAAGTATATGCTTCTCAGAGAATTTATTTTTTAACAGAACAGCAGAGTATAATTTGTTGTTTTTTTCTGTTTTGTTTTGTTGTTGTGTTTATTTCACATCTTTATCACGATGTTGTGTTAATTAATAAAAAAGAACTGCTCAGGGGTTTATTTGTTGTTTTGGTACGTGGACATGCTGTGCATTTGATACTGTTATCATGAATGTTTTATCAAAGGTTTTAAACCTTGATAAAAAAATGTGCACTAAAACAGACATGTGAGGTGGGTTTTTGTTTTTAGACATAGAAGGCAAATGTAAGTACAGTATACATGAATATATTTTTTCATGTAACATAAATTTGAGTTGGTTACGCTGAAATATGAAACCTAATTTTAACTTAAAAATTAAGATAACAAGAAAACATTAGAGTAAACTGAAAGTACATCTTTTAAGTTCATTCAAACTCATAACATTTAAGTTCAATCAAACTCATAAAATTTATTTCCACTACTCAAAAATTTTGAGTAAACTACTCAAACATTTTGAGTACAGTTTACTCAAAAATTTTGAGTACAGTTTTATTAAAAAAAATTGAGTAAACTGTACTCAAAAAATTTGACGTAATCAGTTGCCATAAAATAATTGAGTACTTTCAATTTGTTGGGTTTTACAGTGTATAATATAATAAGTGATGTACATGAGCTGCGCTCTGTACAATCCCTGACCACCTACAGTCTGGCTCGGTCATTCAACAGTGATTCGTGAGTGAATGAAAACACATGGCAGTTCCATTCCCAGCCAGCATGCTAACAGCTGAGATCAACTGAACTGAGAAAAAACAATCTGTGCAAGTAGTGTTTCCATTCATTACATTTACTTAAAAGATTTACTTGTTTTAGTTTGTAAGTGAATCGAAATTTGATTTCAAGGTGACATACGTGTTCCGGCTGTGAGCTGGATGGTTACATCATCTTTTCCGGGACAGCATGAGAAGTCATCGTGGAGGTCAAGAAGACCTTCCAGATGGTACCCACAGCATATGTGGCGTGACCTTCTGCAGGACGGGCACACGGGGGCACAGTCCTCGTGCAAAAGTAAGGCCCTCAGATGTGGGCCAACCTCCCCTGGGAAACGGCAGCGGAATGAGATGTCCATCACTCTGCGGCTCTGCAGATGCTCCTCACAACTGCCAGCCTTTCAGCTTCATTAGGCCTGGATCAGATACATAGAGAGGAGCTTTGCCTCAGGCTATGGCCGCTGTGCGCACACACATTCACACGGGCACGTCCGCTGTCACATTTGGATTACTTTCCAAAGGGAGCCAATTTTATCAGTGGAAGGACGAGGTGGCGAGGGATTTCTTTTCTCAGCTCGGTGTTCGAAATATATCCCCACAAAAAGGAAATAAAGCCGCCAATGGTGCAATTTAATGAACACAGTGAGAAAAAAAAAATTCAAGGAGAGGGGGCAATGTTTATTAGGCTAGCATCAGTGAGGACAGATATCCAGAGCTATCTGCTCTTAATGAGACAGACTCCGGTGGAAAATAGTTAGTCTTTCATTTGGGAATTCAACCCAAAATTGTGAGGAAAGAATCATACTTCATAGATTGGCTATTCCGTGAGATGTTGACCTATTGTGCAATACTTTTCAGTTCAGTGAGAACCGAAGAATAATTTCAGGAAGGCTTTTGGGGATATTTTTAATGATATTTGGTCTGGACTGGAAAGAGTCAAATCTGGGAAAATAATAATTTTTACAACATTTTTGCACATTTGTATTGTGTTCTAAACAACTACAGTACAAATAAACTATGCCACTCATCACTAGAACCCCCTCCTTTCACCACATCACCCCTGTCCTCCAACAACTCCACTGGCTCCCTGTTAAACATCGAATCGAATTCAAAATACTTCTGTTTACATTCAAAGCCATCCATAACCTTGCCCCTCCCTATCTTTCTTACCCATCTCCATTCCCTCTCGGTTCCTCATATCCTCATCCTCCCTTCACCTCTATGTGCCCTCTGCCCGTCTTACCACGATGGGATGCAGAGCTTTCAGCCGCTCTGCTCCCAAACTCTGGAATTCACTTCCACCCAACATCCGTAATATTGACTCCCTCCCTATTTTCAAGTCCCACCTCAAAACCCATCTGTTTAAAATTGCTTTCAATGTCTAGTTCAATCTGCTATTTTATTATTTATCATTTTACTAGTGGTTTTATTGTCATGTGCTTTGTTTTATTGTTTTTATTGTAAAGTGTCCTTGGGTGTTTTGAAAGGCGCTTGAAATTAAATGTATTATTATTATTATTACTTATTTATACGACCATCCATCGACTTTGTGTAATTGCTCATCAAAGAACAAACACATGCAACGGTATAGTTCAGAAATGCTGTTTAACATTCAATGTGTATCAATTACATGAATTTATATTTCTAGTATTTCCAGTGTGAAAATAATGAACGCAAAATCCCATCCATCCCTTTTCCACAGCATTTGTCCTCGTGATATTTGCATGCAACCAATTTGAAATCTTTGGAAAACCAATCATCCATATTTTCACAAGGCAGTAGCCGAAATTCAAACCTCAGAATCATGAAGCAGATCTGCTTATCGTTCTTCAAACGTACATAAACAAGGTACGTAGTACTAAATTTAATGTTGCTTTTCTCAATATGCAGGAGGGAAAAATAATGTGTTTGACAAAAAATAAAAAATACATAGGTTTACCTTATTCTTTGGTAATCCAAGCGTTGCATTAGACGAGGGGTGAGCTAACGTTTTGACTCGCGGGCCACAATGGGTTCGAAAATTTGACAGAGGGCCAGGAGCATTTGGAGGGAGTGTTTGGGCCGGATATACTAAACCTAAAGCATGAAATGTAGTGTGTGCAAACCTCATAGCACAGTAAGAACACTACAACCCAATTTATTAACTGTCTTTCAAATGTGAAAAATAGCCTTCATCAGTTCATAAATTTGTCTCAAGGAATATGCAAGATAACACATCATTTTCATACTATTTCACAGATACTGGGAGAATGAAATGTAAATAGATTAAAATAACATATGCACTGTGATTTATCAAGATTGGGTCTGTTTTTAAAAAGTTTCAATTGAAGGTGCAAAGTTATAGAAATCAACATTTATTGAAAAATGGAATCACTTTCAAACGAAACACAACGAAATACTCAAGCTCAATAATATTTACTTGTGTTTGTCACGGTTTGCAAGGTGGTGATGGCGGGTGTGGATCCCAAAAAGCAGGCAGGACGGAGCATGAGGTTGTTTGACAAATTGTATTAAAATAAAGTCAGCAGGAACACAATGTAAAACATCAAACTCATCTGAACAAAAAAAATACAAAGTATCAAAAGAAGACTAAAAGTAAAAGTCCGCCAAGGTTAAACAAACACATACACCATGCATGCAGCAAACAAGCAGCAAACAATGAACCGACACCGGGTGGTCGTGCTGGGTGTCCTTTTAAGTGACAGTGATTATAACGACCAGCACCTGCGAGGCTGCCGGCAGGGCTGACGTCGCTACCCGTTGGTCGCCAATCTGATCGGGACGACCAGCACCTGTGCAGGTGCAGGCGGGGCCGACAGCGCCCCCCGTTGGTCGCCAACCAGATCATGACAGTGTTAAACTCCACAAAATCATGGATGGATTGTCCCGACCACGCGCTCTACAACCTCGCCACGGACACCCTCGCCTTCACGCTCAAACAGTACACGTGGGTCATTGCCAAGCACACAGACATAGGCTACCTGCAGTTGAAATTTGCATACTCGGCACGGTAGCCAATCAGAAGCCTGCTTCATGCTTCGGATTTTCCCAAGCGTTATAAGGTCGTGCATTTGCATATTATTTTCCAAAATAGATGCACAGATCCTCAGCCCAGAAGAAAGATTCAAACGAAGCGAACAAAATTTGTGACGCTACAAAACGTAAATTTACATTATACCGTGACTGTAAAGTGTACGTGAGAGTTATGAAAGGCGCTTAATGGCTTGTAGCAGACAACACAACACAAACGCATTGTTTGTTGTTTGTGCACAATAACGACAGACGACAAGTGGAGCAAAATCTTCAGCCACAGATCTTTACCGTAAGTTAAGCAAGGTAGCATTTGTGATAGGTACAGCCTTAATTAAAAAAAAATACTTTGTGACAATGTTGTGTTTTTGCGATTACTCGTCTTATTGTGTTTCAAGCTGTGAAAAATGGGGCAGGCAGCTTTATGGCCGGGCAGGCAACTTTTCAGAGTTGTCTACCCTGTTGTCCGCTAACTTTTTGTCATGACTTTCAGGCACTGTTTTTATTATTATTTGGACAAGTTCGGCGGGCCGGATTAAGAAGCCTAAAAAGTATGTGGCCCGCGGGCCGAAGTTTGCCCGTATCTGCATTAGACAATGATGAAGGATCAAGTGACGTTAATTGTTTGCATTGCCCGTTTGCCTCCCTCCCACCTCCATAAAACAGTGAGATTACCCGGTGTGAATTTGAAAATGATAATGGCAATTGGTAAGTAGTCTGAAATCTACTGTATCTTTTACGACGACACCAAAAAAATGATCACATCAAAGCGTAATGAGATACTCTTTCTAAAAGGCTGTACGAAAGCATGTTTTGGCTTTATTTTGTTTTTCTGCTCCACACCTTAATAAAGTAATACAGTGAAGGTTATTATGCTGCTTTAATGTAGATGTGCCCATTCTAGCAATTTGTATGGACGACCACAGTTTCATTTCCTGTTCCGTCTGCCGTTTTCTCATTAAAACCGCCGTCCCTATCCATCACTTGTTTGGAATAACTTATTGGCATGATAGGCACTAGGGTAGACAGTAAAGCAAAAGGAGAAGAAGTGTAGTGAGAGGGCGGGGGCTGTCTTCAGTCAAACACATTTTTTTTCTTGCCAAAAACCCACATTCTCATTCATCCCTGTTTCCTGGATGTTGTCATGTGTGTCCAATCACACGCATTTGGCTCAATCATGTGAAATGTGTCCCAGGTGACACAAGCAGGTGGCCCACAATTAATCCCCCCTTCCTGACTTCCGAAGCAAGGAACGTATGGATGTGTGTGTGTCCACTCTAGCATGCCATTGAGATCCAATATTAGAATGAAAACGAAATTACTCAAATGTCTTGAATTTGTGGGGGTGTAGAGGTGTGACAAATGAGATATGATTTGGGATGAGAGAAGAGCATTGCCCAAAATGTGATTAATATGATGGATTTTGTTGAATAATTATATTTGATCTATCTAAAAGCCAATGACAATGTATCTGAAGCTTGGCACTGTCATTGGAATTTAGCCTGACAGCCATAGCTTTTACCTCCAACACCAAAGTTTTTTCAACAAAGCAAAGTCGTTTCATTCCCTTGCAATGTCGCTCAGACTGCTGGGACATCATTGGCCTACCATGGTGCATTCTGTCGGCACCTTTGCTAATCAAGATTGAAACAATATACTATCTGCCTACCATGCATTTAGCATCCCATCTTCATTTCAAGTCAGTGTGCTTTCAACACTTTGTTGAAATGAGAGTGGCATCTAGAGGAGTAAAAAAAATAAAACAACTGTTTTATGTAGAGTCTCGAAGTTTCAAGTCTTGAAGCATCTTTCACATCACTAATCAAATATTCCCAAATTATATTAAAAGCCCTGCTCCACAATTTAGACCAACTTCCCTCCATGAAACTTTGGATGCTGTGCACATTTTAGCCAATTGATGAGCATTATTTTTGCTATCAAGGATTCCTTTGTCGTAATGTCTCACATTCCGCGAAAGCTCTGACTGTGGGTATTCTATTTAGTCAATTGGCAACTCTACAACTGCACTTGTGATTGACCAGTTTTATCACACATTCTTTCTTTGTCAGTATCCATGTCCACCAAAAAATGCAATAGCAATGATTGCCCTCCACAGCAGACATTGGTCTTAGTAACTTAATAGCATCGCTGACGATGACTGAAACATTGATTTAGTCAGAGAAATATGCAGATGTCACCAAGTCACATTGCACAAAAGAGAGTGGGAAACGTGCTCATTGATTCATCGATGAGAAGGTTTCTTCAGCTGTCATCTGTACAAATTTGAAGGTTTCGGACGTTTCGCCTCCTATCCAAGAGGCTTCGTCAGTGAACTAAAGTCTGACTGGTCATATCGGCTGTATTTATATATCCCTAATGTCCAGCCATGGCGGCGCCGGACACAGCTATGATAGGTCCCTACTCTCAGGTTGGGGGGAGCAGAGGACCACTCCCTGTGGCCCCACTGATTGTTCCTACATTCCTGACTAACGACTGGCCCATTTCCCCCACTCCCACCGGTATCACCTCATCAGCATTACGAATGTTGCCTAACCTGTTTTGCCTAAGCAGGCTATTGTATGAACGATCCAAATTGAACCTCACCCCACCAGACCGGTTTAATGAAGGATTTTGTTGTTTTATAAGAATCGCGTCTTTTACCCCCCTTTCAAACCATCTATGTTCTTTCCCTAAGATTTTAACCTCATTGTCATCAAATGAGTGGTTGCTAGCTTTTAGGTGCAAATGTAGGTGATAACGGTGGGAGTGGGGGAAATGGGCCAGTCGTTAGTCAGGAATGTAGGAACAATCAGTGGGGCCACAGGGAGTGGTCCTCTGCTCCCCCCAACCTGAGAGTAGGGACCTATCATAGCTGTGTCCGGCGCCGCCATGGCTGGACATTAGGGATATATAAATAGGGGAGATACGACCAGTCAGACTTTAGTTCGCTGACGAAGCCTCTTGGATAGGAGGCGAAACGTCCCAAACCTTCAAATTTGTACAGATGACGGCTGAAGAAACCTTCTCATCGATGGACCACTCCTGCACGACTGAGAGTTTACACAGACGTAGTGCTCATCGATTGCATCTCTAGCATTGTTATCGACAGTGCCAAAGCCACTGTGTGTGTGTGTGTGTGTGTGTGTGTGTGTGTGTGTGTGTGTGTGTGTGTGTGTGTGTGTGTGTGTGTGTGTGTGTGTGTGTGTGTGCGTGTGCGTGCGTGTGTGTGTGTTGGGGGCAGTTGAGTAGAGTCGGGTCATCCTGTTGCCTGGTAACAAGCACCGGATTGACAAAGGAAGAGCAATTTAGGACTACTTTCCCCTGAAAATCAATACTACAGGCCTGATGTGATGATGTGAGATTAGCCAAGGGAGTGATGCAACATATTGGGAAGGCTTACTTCATGAAGCAGACAGAATGGAGTATTGTGCGGGTGGAAGGGATGGTATCTACACAGATTACAAAAATGTAATCTATGGATACTTGTCCTCTGAAGAATCACTAAAATTACACTTCCAGTGTTTCTGTCTCCTCCTCAATAATGAGAACATTAAAAAAGTGAACAAAGATGAAATCGGATTTTAGAGTTTTAGTATAACATCAATTGTCACGCTGTGGCTTGTCACACTGTGGCTAATATAGTCCCAGGCTGATCGAATGCTGGGTGAATTTTGTATTATTGGAAAATTAGTGTCGGAAAGGAATGCAAGGTGAGTAAATCTTCGGTACAGCTGTGGACCTGTACACACTATTCACGTCGGAAATATGATGGATGTTGTGCGAACTCTCACAATAAAAACAGTTTTGCTTTGCTGTGCTGAATAAAGCAACAATATATACATGGGGGAAAATATTTTGATTGGAGGAACATGATTAGAATCACATGTTCCGCACCTCAGTGTGACAAGATATTGTTACAAATGTTTATGAACCAAACATACTCTTTTATAAACATATAAAACATTTAAAAATCCAGAATTTCAGAGATTTGTTCAATCATTCGTGCATGCATGTATTCAATCTATTTATTAAATCGATTGAATAAATCAATAAATAAATCAATCGATGTATTCAATCATTCGACTATGAACACTGGTCGGTCGACATATCCATCTTTTTATACAGTGCCAGGGATTGCAGAGCGATTTCACTCAATCATCATTGGCCACGTCCACATCAGGATTTCCAGTTACCATGCTCAGTCTATTATTAGCCAGTGGACATGTCAGTCATAACACAACACTAGGGAGTGGCCAGTATGCCCATTTAGCTCACATTGACCAGCAAAAACGCACAAGCACAATCACAAGCAGAAGCGATAATTAGTCATAAAATGTTTACTAATCAATCTCTATGTCAAATCTTACAGTATATCTGGCAGCAGTAGCTGCCTTTTCTTTCTTTACTGGTCAGTCGAGATGTCTTGACACACTGAACATTTCATCAATGACTCTTAACAGTGAAAATCCTGTGTCACATCCCTGATAAATTGTCTCAAATCGAATTGCGGGTTGAAATCTGAAAGAATAATTGTTGAAATAACTAATTCTTCTCGGGCATATGCTCACACTGTTCATGCTGCTTTTGAGATTTAAAATTTAAATCGCCCCAAAGTAATGCTACATAACCACTTTCAACAAATGCATATATTTCAACAATTATGTCCAATAACATCTAAATCTCTATATTGTGTCGGAAGTATTCTGAGAAGAGAATGAATCTTGTAAAATTGCAATAACACATTACAATGCGAATGTGTCAAAATGTAACAGAATCCTCAGTGAATGCTTCCTCCAATGAGATGTCACAATTAATGTGGTGATTACATGATCCATTTGACAGCAACGTTGATCTCTGAGAAGGAAGATGGAACAAAAATAACAAGAGACCCAGTGACTGAAATTGATGACTGAATGATGAGACGCAAGATTTGAAAACATTCCCACAGTCCCCTCTCAATCTTGAGGTCCACTGTAACCAGAGCCCTGTGAGGTTGAACACTGTGAAGCTCTTGATGGGCTGGAATGTGGATGTAAAGAGGGTACAGACCACAGACATGGCTAGGAATTTGTTGAGTCCAGTGGGAACCAAAAGTAAGGAGAGGATTGTTGTTACCTGTGGCGGTGGCTCTGTCAACACATGCCCTCTGTCCGACCTAGTTAGGGACAGGAGTTGGGGGGAGGGGCAGATGACCATTGAAGCACATATTCTCTACACTGACAGTAGGAGGCAAAATGTGTTTGGATACAAGAGCACACATCGTTTGTTTGCCTTTGGAGAGAAGAAAAAGGCGACACCATTAACAAACAAAGTGAGCGCATTGCAAAATTGAATCTCTTTCAAATTAAAAACACGACCACACACATTAAAAAACTGACTTTTCAATGACATATAGTGTGTGTATGTGGGGGTGGGGTAATAAAGAAATAAGACATTCATTCAAAGCTCGACTGACAGCAATGCACTGGTTATTGCTATCCTCTAGGTCTAGAGTCTAGATCAGGGGTGCTCACACTTTTTCAGCATACGAGCTACTTATAAAAACTACCAAGTCAAAATGAACTACCCACGACAAAAATGCAAAACATAAATATTTTCAAATGTTTTAAGGATTCTTTGTATGTACAATACATCTGTGGTGGTTCTTAATTTGGTTCTCAAATTTGTACAGATGACGGCTGAAGAAACCTTCTCATCGTTGTATGTACAATGTATGTTGATGTACCTTGCATAGCTGAATAAGCCAATATTGCACAACACACATAATAACTACATATACATAACATAATAAATAACTATTAACATTTTTTGTAATTACCTGAGTTTACTTTGATGACTTGCACTGAATTGAATCAGCCAGGGATGCATAGTCCGGACAATAGATGCTGACAGCCAGCCTCAAGCACATTTTCAAATGTTCATCAGTCATGGTGGAACGGTATTTGGACTTAATGATCTTCATGTAGGAAAAGGCTGACTCACAATCAGTGGAGCCGAATAATGCAGTCAAGGAGGTAGCACATTTCCTCATGTTGGGGTACTTTTCCTGTGTGATTAAGTTACAGAACTGCCCATGAGCCCTGGACTTCAGCAGTGAGAACACACACAATCTCCGATGTCTTTCCACATATGCTGGGTTAAATCCTCAGCCATGGCTTCACAGCGCAGACAGCTGCAGAGCTTTGATTGAAGATAATATCTCTGCCTTATTTTTAAAGTCTCTGAACAAGGAGTCAGCTGCTTCAACGAATGCTTCTTTTAGCATCTCTCCGTCTTGGAAGGACTTATTGTTTTTAACGATGGCGTGGCTCACCCGGAACAATGCTTAGGTTGGCAGCTTTCGCTTTTGAAGTATGTTGAGTGAAAAATGACTGCTATCCGGACAACTGGGATATTAGTTCGTCCACCGTTCTCTTTCTCACCTGGCTTTTCGGCGGGAAGTCAATGTCGTATTGTCCATGAACAGTCCGAAAATGCCGCTCCACATTTTCCCATTCCGTATGAAAGTAATATGTTTTACCCCCTTACTTTATCCAGGTTTCTCACTCATTTTGATCACCATATGTTTTAGCAAGGGCTTAAAATCTAAGGTAATTCGCTGACTAGCTTGTAAATGTTGCTGCGTTTAGCGCCGTTGTTTACGCATGCACGGCGACCTAAAGGTAACAATTCAGTTGTCATCTGAATGGTTGCCCTGTATGTCAATTACGTGACGGGACGTTTGATAGGCTGACAAATGTTTTTTTTTACTGTCACGCTGCGATCGACCAGTACTACCTCCGCGATCGACCAGTAGATCGCGATCGACGTAATGAGCACCCCTGGTCTAGATCATGTGTGCAAAGCATTGATCCTACCCTGGGAAGAAGAAAACCCAGAAAAATGAACTCCATAGTATTTCTCCTTGTCCATCCTTTACTATGATGAGTCAATCAACCCTAATAAGCTCTATTTCTCTTTCTTTCACTCTTGCTGTCTGACTCTCTTGCTCCAACATTGGCCACCATTTACCAGCATTTGGATCATTAGTCCGCCTGGATCGGTCCTTCTGGACTGATGTTTCTGTGTCAGGACCTGTCGCATTAGAGCGCTGCTCAGGTGCCATAATTTACCCTTGTATGGGCAAGGGGTCAATAGAGAGATAAGGCCCTTAGGCTATTATATACTCACACAAAGACAGTAAGTTTATGTCAGGGTTATCCGGGGTCATCATTGTTAAACAGTAGCAGAAGTAAGTGTTTGTATTAAAATGAAATGAACCAGCGTGAGGAGGTTCATTAAAAGATTTAAAGTACTTTTATGGAATGCAGTGAGGGTAGAAATCAAGTCATTTCACAAGTTGCGTTAATGGTCAATTACCATGGAAGGAGATATGGAGTGAATGGAAAGCAAAAACAAATAAATACATCTTCACAGGGCTATTTTTGTCGCATTTCTCTTTGTAATCCATTTTAGAGCCAGCATACACATAAAATACCATAGAAACTTTTACTTGGTAAATATAAAGGCAAAAAACTCAGTTATCATATTTTAAAACATCATATATACTCGGGAATAATAACTGTACAGTGTGCAATTAAAGTAAAACTTATTTGATTCTATTTTTCTCCATCTGTAGACCACTTTACTCAACCACTTTTTTGGTGCTTCACAGATGTAGAAAAATATTACACCCGGAAATCTATGTGTAATATATTAAATGAACCAGTATTTTAATTTTAGATTCAACCAAACTTTGAGCTCACCAACCATTGCCAAAAAAACATCGCGACAAAAACAAACAAAAAAAACAGAGTGAGATCACTTTTCTCGTCAATATAATCATGTAAGTTATTTTTGCTCTTGTTGAGTGTACTTAGAGGCAGCGATGGGCACGTCAGCCTGTCAGTCATCCTTTCGTCATTATTTCAAGCCGACCAAGTCTGTCTGTCATTGGTAGCAACAGATCATCTCTGTCACAAATGTACTGCTATACACACGTAGGCACAGGTCAGGCAGACTGGAGTTTAAAACAAACGAACAAACAGACAAAGCAAACATGTCCTATATGTTTCCCATATTGTTTTTTTTTTTTTTTTTTTTACCTGTCTGTCAACGACTCCCCCTTGCATGTACACGACAACTTTCTCTTTGGCTACCTTGCAGGACTTCACAAGTTTTTGAAAACAAGAGCAAATACAGCTCTGGCTGGGATGAAGCCAAGCCTACACTTAACTTGAGATCCAGCAAATGGTCATTCATTCGATTCTGTTGGGAAATTTGATCAATCTCCACACAGAAGGCATTAAAAAAATACCAATTGAAGAACAGAGTGATTCAGTCTTGGCAGCACCAGCGACTCAAATGTCTCTAAACAGACTGCTTCCTGGCAGAATGACATCAGCTCTGGCACCAGCCAGGCACACAGACAGACATTAGTCAGCACTATCCTTGCTGTCAGACTACATTGCCTGGTGCTGGATCCCTCGACAGACGGGTAAACCGATAAGATGATAACTCTGATAGTGACATATTTTATAATCTTCTCTCTCAACATCATGCAATACAATATTATAATCAAGTCCATGCGATTTTCAATTGACATGCTGTCTTGTGATTCTACTTTTGTTGTTGAAAAACAGTCTAATGCTGATCATCTTGAAATCAAATCTATTTTAACTCATTCACTACCAGACGTGCAAAAATGTGTCCACTCCAGTGCCAGGGTTTTTGTCATTGTCATTCGAATTCTAGGACCCACAGAAGTTTGAGTTTTAGGACGACATAAACATTCAATGCAGCATAAGAAACCTTAGACTATCTTCTTTGATCAGAAAAAAAAGAGTTATTTCCAAAATTATATGGGTCTGGAGTTATTTATATGAGCTTGAAATGAGGGCAGCTGTCCAAAATGCAATGCAATACATACATATTGGTTCATATAGTGCTTTAACAACAGTTGAAGCTGTAACAAAGCGCAAATATGGAAAAAAGGGAAATGCTGCCTCCTAGTGGTAGAGAAGAAACATTGTCAGAAGTCTGGCCAGCGCTTTATCGGCATCCAAGGAAGAAAAAAAAAAAAAAAAAAAAACTTCTACTTCCGAAAGCGGGCAAAGTGTTCTCCTGTGCTTCCATTTGAAATAGAGGACTCCAGTTCTTTGTACTGATGGTTAATTCTTTAATGTGATTTCACACCACCACCACCACCGTAGAACGACAAACAAGTATAAAAATATATTTATTATTTACACATAAACATTTGGACTTTACATCAATGAAATAAAACATATGCAATAAAATCGTACAAACTACTTTGTCCGCTTTCGTCCGAAATTGAAGTTTTTGACCTTCGTCCTATCTTTACCTTGCTAAACAATACAGCGATAAATCATGTCTACTCTCGCCATCTTCTCAGTAAAATGAAACTTAAATAAAGAAGCACGGAAAGTAAAACCTGTACCGGAAGCGACAACAACCCAACTTAATGTCAAGAAAAATAAAGCACAACCATCTGCTGGTCAACTCTGGGATAGCAGTCATAAAAAATGTATCAGCTGCATTTACACACACACACACACACACACACACACACACACACACACACACACACACACACACACACACACACACACACACACACACACACACACACACACACACACACACACACACACACACACACACAAACGGAAGAGGCAACATGTCTGGAGAATAAAACAACATCTGGTCAACACCCCAGCATGGTTTCTACCAAAGCATGTATTTTTGCATCGGCAAGCCCTCCTCTGGCAAACCACAATAAAAGTAATTTACAGTAACGTGTTTGCACAGACAGGGCCTCATCCCTTGATAGGGCCCATTATTCTGCCGCAAATTGCTAAATGCCCGGGCGAGGTGACAGCGAGAAGGTGGGGAATGAATCCTCTCCTTGTAATCGGAGGTGGGATGTTTAGCGACGGCGAATGTTATCACGTGTCACAGCATGGTCTGAATTCCACCATTTTCCTGCCATAGGGCCATAACAGAGCCCTCCTTTCTAATGTGCCCCCAGGGCGGGAGGAAGGGAAACCCAGAGGAGCTTGCACAAAAGCAGGCGTATGAACTCAACTTGAAGCTGTTGATAAACTTTGAGAAAAGTTCCCTTTTGTAAATTGCTTGCTGGCCTCATCATAAAACACTGAAGACTAAGAGAGAGACATTGAATGCCTCGCTTCATCAGAAGCAGCTGAGAGACGGATAACAATTTAGAGAGAACACGTGGTGTTTTTTTCTATTTAGGCTGTGGTTCAAATTAGTATTAAACTCTATGTGGTCAATCCAGAAACTGGGAATCCCGCTGTTAATTTCGAATAATACGCCTTGTGCAGGCAATAACTTTTACGACATGCACATTTGCATTAATGGAAACATACAGTATTTCCTCAAATGAGTCTTTGCCTTTTATCAAACCAAGACTCTCATATTTTACCAACCTGACAGGACCTAATAAGTCATATTCAGAAATATATGCTTAAATAATTACTAATCCCAAATTTTATGGCTGAGTGTTATGCATTCTCCACCCAATCCCAATACTATTCTTTAATTAACATATTTTCATTATCCTGGTAAATGAATAATTTAGAGACCATGTAATATACATGAATTATTAGACGGTGGTACAGTGATGGATTCAAACAGGCCCAATACTCAATTTGTGCCTCAGTGCCTCCCAAGGTGACATGAATAATTAGTCGAAAAGAACTCTCCCAATTAGTATTTTTTTACAGGTCTATAAAAGTAAATGTTGCGGTGTCAAACGACCACTACCTTGATAACTGCTTACAACAAGAGCTACACAATCAAAGTAAGGTTTTGCCCACCACTGTGACAGACATATCACTAATATACTGTATATGTATTGGTTTAATTTCATTGATATAACATGTATTGTAATGTGTCATAATACTTTTTTAGCCATTCAGTGAGAATCTTGTCCTAGAGCAACAACCGTTCACACTGTCACCGTGTAGTCCAGTGTTTTTCAAACACAAGAAAGCAACGCGAATGGCAGCAAACATCACCAAATATCAGTGATGATCAACAAGACACTTGCATACAACTATGATCAAATCTATAACATATGCAGGCAAACATTCTCATACACTAAAGAATTAATCCAACAAAGCAATCAAAAATAGATCTGTGTCGTCTCTCATTCTTACAAGAGTGGTCTATCGATGAAAAGGTTTCTTCAGCGGTCTTCTGTACTTCTTTGAAGGTGTGAGACATTTCGCTCCTCATCCGCAGAGCTTCGTCAGCAAACTAAAGTTGTGCTGGTAATCCTCGCCCTAAATATCGTAAATTTCCCCATTGTGGGACTCTTAAATGCTTTGCTTAAAGGCTTGACTGCACCCGGGAAGGTTATCTGCTCCTTCACAATAACAGTACGATTGCAAGTGAGGCCTAAGCTCATCCCAATTGCAAAAAGATCAGGCAGTGAATATAATACGTTGATAACCTGCACCAAAATAAGAAAGAACTGCGGATCTTTTAAGTTGAAATGTCTGTCGGAGAATATGGAAATAGAAGAAAAGCACTGAAAATAGGTCCGATTTTTTCCTTGATGAGAGAGAAAGGTCTTTCTGCAAAATATGCTGTGAAACTAAAGTTGCAAGAGAATTAGCAACTTGAAGGACAAATACGGGCTAAATGGAAGCTGGACAACCTCAAGCGACACATTCTCCAGAGGCCAGCCTCGATAACCGATGTCACGTAGAAAAGTCATTTGAATTATGTTGAAATTATACAAAGACTCAAGATGGGAGAAGTGATTGGTACATTATTGCAGGACAGAACACAGAAACACACAGAAAAAAATCAGACACTGAGCAAGTTAAAGTTCTAATTTACTATATTTTACTTTCCATTAAAACAATTGAAACAAATATTGGATGGATTTTTTTTATACCAATTCAGTGTGTTGCAAATTTCCACAACGTGGGACTATTAAAGGCTTTCTGATGCTGATATAATATTGCATTCATTTTCAATTAAAACAACTTACAGCACTTTTTGTTAAATTGTTTTCATATTTTCAGGTAGAGGTGTGCCACAGGACTATTTCCATTGATAGAAACATGCCTTGGCTCGATAAGAATTGAAAAACACTGATATAGTCCAAATCTCAAACATCACAACAGGTAGCTGTTTGAACTGTGACACTTTCTAGCATGTCGAGCTTGAAAATATAATTCACCAATTTGGTATGTGACATACTCCTTCTGGTATACCGTATATGCCAGTGGTGGGCCGTCAGGTGGGCCGCGACCCGACCCTGGATAAGCGGCAGAAGATGGATGGATGGATGGGCCGTCAGGGCCTGTAAGGCCTTTTCTGCTGGCCTAAAATTACCTGAATCACTGATTAATGTGAATTATATTTTGTCCATGAATTCTAATTAAATAATTCCAAATTGTCTATCAACTTCCATTCATTGCTTTTCCCCTGTTGTGCTGCTTCCAGATGTGTTACGTAGATACATTTTTGTGCTGATTTAATGGCGGTTTCGTCAAGCCATAATGGCTGAAGGAGATGAAGAAATGTATTTGGTTGTAGATATTATGTTTAAGCCATTTTCAAGATGGACTTTTCAAGAATAGAGCAGCATTAAGAAAGGTTGGACCGCTATGAAGCTAGCACAAATAGCAAACCATATCGCAATTTTATGAAATTATCATGAATTCACACATTCATACTAAAAATTCTAACAGTTTAATGACAGTATTTCTTAGGTTTCTTCAAGTTATTTCCTAGCCAACGAGATCCTCTAATGGATGTGGAGTAAATCACATCACATTCACAGCTGTGAAGTGATACAGACGTAGCACAATTGAAGGCCCAGGAGTAACCCGCCACTGGTACATGTATGCTAAAATACTGAAGTGGCGTTGGCTGATATATCATCCACTCGAGATATACCTTGGCTCGTCTACATTTCAACAACTGTTTTTCTATTATGTTATAGTCAATGTTCCTCCAATCTATGAGACGACTCAATTGTCAAGGGTCCGGTAGTGGACTGCTTAGTGGATACTGTGACTGTCACACTTTGTTCCAGTGCAATTGATAAAGGAATATCAAATACAAAAAAAAGTGAGTGAGAATCATTTCTTGGTTTTGATGATGTTTGTAACTGGAACCATACTGGTTTTCATTTTCATGTATTGTTTTTTTTTTAGATGATTCATCGGTCGCTCTGTCTTTGCCCTTGCAGGTGTCACTTCAGAGCTCTCCATCTTGCTTTCCAGCTGTCACTTTCACTCTTCAACTTCCACTTTTCTTTGGCATCCCTCGGCTTCTAAACAGTCTGTGTCAGTGTAAAATGAAAATAAAATGATTTATGTTTTACCCCCTCCCCACTTGTTGAAAGTAATGAGATTCCATATTTCGAATCACTTGACAGACGGATTGGAAATTAAGGTTCCTTAGATAAGTAATGCCTTGTTGATGTTGGACTGTGTGAATAACTCACACAGCCTGATTGATTTGAAAACTCGTGACAGAGTGTGTTTGCCTGCGGAGGGGGAACAACACGGCTGTACCAACTAATGTGGTGAGTTGGAGTGGCGGATCCATCTCGCAGGATCCTGTTGCCATGAAGCCTCATTCTCATTCATTGCAATTTATTAGAAGAGTATTGGGTCGATATGTACACAAGCAATTGTAGCCAAACTCGGAGTAGACCAATGCATAATGTAGGAGTAGGCGGTTCATCTGTAAAATTACACTGGTGCAGGTTTGGAATTTTAAGTTGGACATTATGTGTATGGTCTTTTCAAGCATTTATTTTTCTGCAACACCTTGCTTATAGGATTGGCCATAGTTAAACTGAATATAAAAATTTTGAATAAACAAATAGGCTGTAGGTTTGATCCAAAATGCAGAGCTCAAACAGCAGTGGTACATTACATCACATTACTGACAAATCTCATTAAAGTATCCAGTGAGACTTCAGCTCAGTGAGCATGAAAGGGATTTACTCTTTATTGCGAAACGGCATCAACTGAAGAATGGTGACATCTATTGGTTTGAAAATAAAACATCACTTAAAAAAATAATACTCCAGAATATAGAGGAAGTTTATAATTAAGTATTGATGTGAAGAAACTCTCCTTTTAAACAAAAAAAGTAATATTCCCTCTTCCTGTTTGTTTATCGTCACGGATAATGTCAAGATCATGCAAAATTGGCTCAGCGAAACACATTTTTTTTACATTATCTGGCAGTTAAGATGTGTTCTTTTGGGTTTTACATTTAAAAATTTCATTTTATGTTAATTCCAGTGCTTGAAACAACGTCTGGCCGGAGGCGTACAACTTTTACGTCGGGCGTACAACTTTCAAAACGTCTCGGCCCGGGTGGCCGACAACTTCTTCAAGAAAAAAAAAAAATGATTTTTTTTTTCACATCAAGTGTTTGCTTTATTCAATAAAGCAAAAGCTACAAGTAAACCGTTACAAGCCATGTGGAGTTCTCTTTCTAAGCGCTTTTCAAAACTCTCAAGTCACGGTACAGTCCGAAGCACAAAACAACAGGCTTCTGATTGACTGCCGTGCTGAGAATGCAAATTGCCAAACGAATGTTCGTTTGGCAACCCTCCGCTTCTAAACAGTCTGTGTTAGTATAAAATATATTAAATAAATAAATACATAGATACATACAGTGAGACCTCAACTTACGAACTTAATTGGTTCCCAGACAGAGTGTGTAAGGCGAAAAGTGTGTATCTAAAAAAAAAAATCCCATAGGAAACCATTAAAATGGGAATAATCCCTTCCCGGGTTTCCATAAAATATACTTTTCAACTAAATAAGCCTTAAAACTACACACAACATACCTTATTCTATGTATAATAAATGTGCTATTGTATTGTAATGAAAGAAATACACTGAATTGTATCATAAAGTCACTTTATTTACATTTGTAATGGTCATTTATGGCTTGATGGAATGGCGTTGGAGGTCGAAGGTCAAAGGTAATTGCTGTTTGGAAAGAGAGGCGCATTACATGAGGACTGTAATTAAAGAAATAAACTGTGCTGTAAAATAAAGTTTTATTGACCTTTTTGATGGTCGTTGATGGCTTATGGGAGGAGTTGATAACTTAACCTCTGGTGCTGTTCGGTCGTGTGCTTCCGCCGAAGATCACTCCGCCAGCCGTGGTGGGTGTGTATTATGAAAATAGTGCTTATTATAAGGTTTAATTTTCATAAATTTGACGTTTGTAAGACAAAAAGTTTGTAAGTTAAGGTCTCACTGTACATCATCTCATCTCATCCCGTGGCCTAGAAGGCCGTAGGGGTGCCATGATGGACGTTTGGGCAGTCAGAGATCTCCAGCGCTCTCGGTCTTCAGCAGTTCGTAGCAGGGTGTGGAAGCTGCAGTCTGTCCATTCCTTAATGTTGTCCATCCAGCACTTCCTCTGTCTTCCTCTTCTCCGCTTCCCTTCCACTGTCCCCTCCAGGATGGTTTTGGATAGTGAGGTATGCCTTATAACGTGGCCAAACCAGGCCATTTTACGACGTTTCACCATTGAGAGTACAGGCTCTTGTTCTCCAGAAAGGGTGGTGACTAGTTGTCTGACGTAGTCGTTTGTCTGGTGTTCCCTGTAAGATATATTGAGCATCCTTTTGTAGCTCTTATGCTCAAACGCCTTGATCCTGCGCTCTGTGTCTGCTGTAAGTGTCCAGCTCTCACAGCCGTATAACAAGGTGGAGAGTACTAGAGACTTGTACAGCCTGACCTTCACTGCAAAGCCGATGGTATTGCTCCTCCAAATTCTGGCCAGTCTTGCCATGGCTGATGTTGCTATTGCCATTCGTGATTTAATCTCCTTTGTGGAGCTGCCATCCTCACTCACAAAGGACCCGAGGTATTTGAAATCCTTCACCACTTCTAAGGTTTGCCCGTTCATTGTGATTTTTGGTGATGTTGTTTTATTGTAGCTATTGACCAGTATCTTGCTTTTCTCTGCGCTTATTTGCATACCGTAACCCCTCGCTACCTTTTCCAGTCTGGAGGTAAGCTCCTGGAGTTCGGCTTCGCTTTTTCCCATCAGATCTATGTCATCAGCGAACCGGAGGTTACAGATGGGTCTTCCTCCGATGGATATGGAGGTGTGAAACTCTTCCAGGGCCTCATCCATGATGTTTTCCAGAAAGATGTTGAATAGGACGGGGAACAGAAGACAGCCTTGTCGGACACCGATAGATGTTTTGAAAAGTTCCCCCATGGTGTTGTTCATGAGCACTGCACTGCTTGAGTTGATGTAGAGTGACTGAATGACCTGGATGAGATTCTTGTTGAAGTTGTAGTTTCGGAGCACCTGCCACATCCCCTCATGGCACACCCTGTCAAAGGCTTTCTTAAAGTCGATGAAGTTGTGGAACAGGTCATGTTGATGCTGGAGGTGTTTCTCGATAAGTAATCTGATGTTAAAAATCTGCTCTCCTTTTTGGTCGGAATCCTGCTTGCTCATCTGCGATAATTTCCTCTGCCCTGCTCTTTAGTCTGTTCAGGAGGATCCTTAGCAGCACTTTGCTTGCGTGGCAGATCAGGCTGATGGTCCTGTAGTTCTGACACTGCCTTGAGTTCCCCTTCTTAGGGTTAGGGATAACAAGAGATTGTGCCCATTTTTGGGGCCATTGCTTGGTTCTCCAAATATTCTGACAGATGTGTGTGAGTGCTTTAATTGTCTCGTGTCCTCCATGTGTCCACACTGTTCACTGTACATACATACATACATACATACATACATACATACATACATACATACATACTGTAATGTCATGAGAGGCTAGCTCTCAGCGGGACAGGACAAGGAGCGCAATGGGCGAAAGGTTTGAATACAAACAAAGGTTTTAATAAAGGGTTTCAGGGGGAATTCACAAGTAACAAAGGCAAGAATAATCTCATCTCATTTTCCGTACCGCTTATTCCTCATTAGGGTCGCGGGGGTTGCTGGAGCCTATCTCAGCTGTCTTCGGGCACGAGGCGGGGGACACCCTGAATTGGTTGCCAGCCAATCGCAGGGCACACAAAGACATACAACAGTCACTCTCACACTCACACCTAGGGACAATTTGGAGTGGTCAATCTGCCTGCCATGCATGTTTTTGGAGTGTGGGAGGAAACCGGAGGACCCGGAGAAAACCCACGCGGGTCCGGGGAGAACATGCAAACTCCACACTGGGAGGCCGGACCGGGACGCGAACCGGCGACCTCTGCACTGTGCAGCCGGTGTGCTAACCACTCGACTACCGGGCCGCCCGGCAAGAATAATGTCTCTTCCAATATTTAAATCATAATAAAGTATCTTCTGAGGTGAAACTGAAGAGGGAGTTCTTTTCCATGAGTTTCTAGGCCTCACCCCTCTTGATGTCCTCCTCATGTAGCGTAGCCACCTTTAGCAAGGTCCGAATCCAGTATCCTGTCGTATGGTCCAAACTGGCAATGAGTTCCACGCAGCAATCAGTTTCTCCACAGAGCACAGCAACAGAGCTTGTCTCCCCCGGGCTCACACTCAGAGGCTCTCCTCCTTAAAAGCCTTGCCTGCCAATCAAGCTGTGATCAGCCACAGGTGTGGTGTTTGAATTGCTGCCTTCCACCAGATGGGGCCAAAACTTTCTCTGGGTGAAGCCATCTTAGGGGGATGTATTTGCCCTCCAGAACCCAGCCTCTCATGACATCACAATACATACATACATACATACATACATACCAGTGACGTGCGGTGAAGTTCATGGCTGGTGAGGCACTGACGTCATCATAGTCAGATTTACAAACATATGAACTCTACAGAGTAGGTTATTCACCATTTGATTGGCAACAGTTAACGTATTTTGTTTAAAATTTCATGTCAGCATTCTTTCTATATACAAACTATAGCATAGAAAAAAATAATTAAAAACACGTTTTTATCATGTTACCTTTACTTGTAAATGAAGTCCATGCGCCGCTCCTTCTGAAGAAAGGCATCGATAACTTCTTTGTAGAAGCCTTCCTTATCTTTCTTCAATTTTAAAAGTCTCTCTGTCTCAACGGAGATCACTACCAGTGAAGAAAGTCGTCCTTGATCAGTCCTGTTCCGACTGTATGTTTTCAGTCTTTTCAGTGCTGAGAATGACAATCTCATCTACATCTACAGCAACAAATGGGGCTGCACCGATCTCCTTTTTAATGTCATTTCTAATGACATCACCAACTGCTTCAATTAAATCGTTCTGTATTCTGTTTCACAGGCCAGAAAATACAGTGGATGTCCCAAAATGACTCGCTGGCCTGTCATCTTTCTCAGCGAAAGCATGTAATAGTTCAACATAGTTGCCACGATTAGCAGAGCCTTTACTTTCATCATTTCCACGATATGCCAGCTGTTGTTTGGCAAGGAAGCAGGTGGCATTGATGAGATCTTTTAAAATATCCCGGTTCTCCTTTATCTTAGCATTGTGGATGCTGATGTTGCGTCTTCGCTCATTTTTGATGAGGCTCTGTTGTAAATTTTTCAGGTCGCAATATCCCATTTGAGTCCAGACATTGTCACAAGTTGAGAACAGAAGGCAGGAAAAGCAGAAAAGGCGGTTTCTTGCTGGACATCCACACAGCCAGCCTTTTCGTGCGTACCAGTCCGCCTGAAAAGAGCGAGTATTGTGTCCCCTTGTCTGAAGCAAACCTTTTAGCTCCGGTGTTGGTCTTCCTTTAATTATTACCTCCTGCTTCGATTGAAAGTCCAGTTTAGAAAATTCTTTCAATTTAGATATGTAATCCTCCATTCTGAAAGTGAAGCCAAGCAACACGAACAAATGATTGCAGAGTTGCACTTTACTTGCTAACTGTTTACTGGAGCTTTCTGTCTCTAATTATATTATTCAGCAGACGTGGAGTCGGAAGTGTCTCTGGAATCACAAGCGCTCCCTGTCATGAGGCGGGAGAACTGTTTGCCTCACCTACGCACAGCGTTTTGATAAAAATAAAACAAAATAAAAACTGTAGTACAGTGTTTATAATGTACAATGACTCTACATTATATACACCAGCTAAACTGTAGAAATTTAGTTCATATACTAAACGTGTTTGAACGCTTTAATAGCGATATGCAGGAGGACAGCGATGCGGTCTCACTGCAGAGCAAGCCAGCACAGTAAGCATAGTGATTGCGCAATCCATGTTGAGGCTCAGCCGGCTGCTGCCTCACCGCTCGTCTCTACTTAGTATTTGAACGGTAAATGTGAAAATTCAGCGATTTTGAAAAAAATCCTAAAACGGTGAAGTTATATGGACAAGAACTTTAAAGTACAAATCACTAAATACATATAATTGTTTAATTTATTTTTTCATTTGATATTTCCATGACAGCTTTCCTTGATGACAGGTGAGGCACTGCCTCCCCTGCCTCCCCTGACTGCACGTCACTGATATATACATACATACATACATACATACATACATACATACATACATACATACATACATACATACATACATACACACAAGGGACATAAGTCTTCTTGCTCCGGTCCCAAGCCCGGATAAATACAGAGGGTCAGGAAGGGCATCCGACGTAAAAGCTTGGCCAAAACAAACATGCGGATCAAACCTCTAAAGATGGAGGACACTGATTTGCTGTGGCGACCCCTTGTAAGGAAAAGCCGAAAGGAAAAGCATACATACATACATACATACATCTCTCTTTCTCTCTCTCTTGGCAGTCCATCGAAGTCGAAGATGACGTCGCTTCCATTGCTTTGTGGGGTATTGGACAGTGGTTATCGGCGCTGGCGTCGATGCCACTGTAGGTGACTATGAAGCCCGATTCTGGAGCCACAAATCCTGCCACATTCAGGACATGTGAGGCCAGGACCGGGCTGGCGAGGCGGTACTGAAGCAGCACAGAAGTGTCTTTGCTCGTGCCGCACGATCCTCCTCTGGGTGCGTTTGTTGTCAAGTTGTGTCACCCCTTTGTGGCATAAGGAACGCCACAGTGGCCTGTTAGCTGCAGCAGACTCCAGATCGCTGGGCATGATGTTGCATTTCTTTAGTCTGTTTAAGCTGGTCTTTGTATCGCAGCTTAGGACCACCAGGCTTCCTATTCGCTGACAGGAGTTGTCCATAAAGCACCTGCCGAGACAAGCGGCAGCTAGGCATCCGGATGACATGTCCAACCCACCGGAGTTGTCTCTTTGCCAGTATAGCCTCGATACTGGTGGAGGCGGTGCGTTGAAGGATGTCGGTGTGTGGGACACGATCCTGCCAGGTGATGCAAAGGATTTGTTGGAGGCACCTGATGTGGAATGCATCAAGGCGTCTTACATGGCGTCGATAGAGGGTCCAGGCTTCTGCGCCATATAGCAGCGTGGACACACACACTGCTTGGTAGACTGCAACTTTTGTTGGAGTTCTTAAGTGGTTGTTTTCGAACACACGAGTACGCAATCTGCCAAAAGCTTTGGAGGCTTGCTGGATGCGGGCCTTGACGTCGTCGTCAATTAGACAGGAGGGTGTTAGAATGCTGCCGAGGTAGCTGAATTGTTGGACAACATTGAGGGGTGTGCCACTGAGGGTGAACGCTGGGGTAGGAGAACTCTCTTTTACCATGACCTCCGTTTTGGTTACATTGATCACGAGACCGAGTGATCGGTAGACGGAGGACATGGTATAAAGGGCATGTTGCATGGCAGCTGGGCTGTGGGCCAACAGAGCACAATCATCTGCATACTGTAGCTCGTGGATGTCGCTGATCAGGGTCTCGGTCTTGGCCTGTAGGCGTCTGATGTTGAACAGGCTACCATCAGAATCAGAATCAGAATCAGAATCAGAATACCTTTATTCGTCCCGCAATGGAGAAATTTGCAGTCCACAGCAGCAATTGAAGAGGGATGGGGTTGGGGTGGCAGTGAAAGGATAGAAACAAGATATTCTAAGCATAACAAAATAAAAATGTCAACTGAATACTGTGCAAATGTAGATGTGCAAAAACCGCTCTCTAAACAAGACTGTACATAGTGCAGATTCAAGAAATGCATTTAGATATATTGCAACAACCCATATTTACAAGTGTCCAGTTTTTTTTTTTTTTTTTTCACATGTGATCATTGGGAATTGTGAAGCCTGACAGCAGTCGGTAGGAACGAGCGGCGGTACCTCTCCTTCTTGCATCGCGGGTGTAATAGTCTCTGGCTAAAGGAGCTACCCAGAGCTGTCAGGATGGGCAGGAGGGGGTGGGAGGGGCTGTCCGTCATAGCTTTTAGTTTAGCTAGCGTCCGTCTGTTGCCCACCTCCTCTAGAGAGTCCAGCGAGCAGCCCACGACAGAACTGGCCCGCTTGACAAAGCGCTCCAGTCTTTTTCTGTCCCGGGTGGTGATGCTGCCTGACCAGCAGACAATACCATAGTGGATGGCTGATGCCACCACAGAGTCATCGAAAGTCTTTAGGAGTGACCCCTGAACTCCAAAAGACCTCAGTTTCCTGAGGAGGAAGAGGCGACTCTGTCCCTTTTTGATTAGGGCATCCGTGTTTGTTGTCCAGTCCAGTTTATTGTTGAGAGTAACACCCAGGTACTTGTAGGAGGTCACCCTCTCAATGTCCGAACCCTGGATGTTCAATGGTGCAGGTGACGATTGTTTCCTGCAGAAATCCACCACCAGCTCCTTGGTTTTGCCGGTGTTGATCTGGAGGTGATTCTGCTGGCACCAGTCCACAAAGTCCTTTGTCAGTCCCCTGTACTCCCTATCGTCTCCCTCTGTAATGAGGCCGACAATAGCTGAGTCGTCAGAGAACTTCTGAAGGTGGCAGGTTGGGGTGTTGTAGTTGAAGTCCGAGGTGTAGAGGGTGAAGAGGAATGGAGCCAGGACTGTTCCCTGCGGCGCTCCGGTGCTGCAGAGAAGCCTGCCCGACTCACAGTTCTTTACTCTCACATACTGTGGCCTGTTTGTGAGGTAATCTGTAATCCAGGATGTGAGGTGATGGTCGACTCCGGCATGCTGCAGCTTGTCCCCCAGTAGACTTGGCTGGATGGTGTTGAAGGCACTGAAGAAATCAAAGAATGTGATCCTCACCGTGCTCCCAGCATTCTCCAGGTGCAGCAACGCCGTATGGAGGAGGTAGATGATGGCATCCTCCACACCGATGCTGGGCTGGTAGGCAAACTGCAGCGGGTCCAGCGATGAGCTTGCCAGCGGTCGCAGGTGCGTGAGGACGAGTCTCTCCAGCGTCTTAATCAGGTGAGACGTCAGCGCCACCGGTCTGTAGCTGTTGAGCTCTTTGGGGTTGGCAATCTTGGGCACTGGGACCAGGCATGACGTTTTCCACAGCTGTGGAACTCTGCCCAGCTTCAGGCTCAGGTTGAACAAGTGCTGGACAATGTCACACAGCTGGTCGGAGCAGGTCTTGAGGAGTCGGGAACTGATGTCATCCGGACCTGCTGCCTTCCTCACCTGCATCCTCCTCAGTTGGTTCCTCACCTGCGCAGTTGTGACAGACAGGGAGGAACCAGGAGGCAGAGTGGCGGCTGAGGGTGTGGCAACGGTTGGGAGGGCAGATGTTGGTTGTGGAAAGCTGGTCGTGAGAGGGGACAGGGAGGGTAAGGCCACAGTGAGAGTTGGTGCAGGTGCAGCTACAGGTGAAGTTGACGGTGGGCCGGGGGCGGCTGGCGTCTTGTCAAACCGATTGAAAAAGCGGTTGAGTTCATCTGCCCAGTCCTTGTCTTTTTCGTTCAATGTCACTGGGCTTTTGTGGCCTGAGATGTTTTTCAGGCCCTTCCAGACACCAGCGACATTGCTGGCTTGCAGCTGCTCCTCCATTTTCATCCTGTAGGCCTTCTTCCCCTCTCTGATCTTCCTCCTCAGTTGGATCTGCACGGCCTTCAGTTCCTCTCTGTTGCCCGACACAAAAGCCCTTTTCTTCTCCTTCAGGAGGACTTTTATGTCGGGATTAATCCATGGTTTGTTGTTGGCAAAACACCGCACAGTCCTGGTGGGTACGGTGTTTTGTTCACAAAAGTTAATGTAGTCTGTGATGGTGTTGGTGAGTGAGTCAATGTCTTCCCCATGAATCTCAGTAAAGAGCTCCCACCTGGTTGAATCAAAACAGTCCCGCAGAGCTTCTTCAGCTTCTGTGGACCATCTTTTGATCGTGCGGGTCACAGCTGGTTGCCTCTGCACAAGGGGTTTGTACACAGGCTGGAGATAAACCATATTGTGGTCTGCTCTTCCGAGAGGGGGGAGGGGAGAGGGTTTGTATGCATCCTTGGCGTTTGAATAAAATAGGTCCAATATGTTATTGTCTCAAGTTACATACTGTTACAGTTACATACATACTGGCACAAGTTACATACTGTGTGAATGTTGGGAGGGAGAATTTCAGGGAAATGTGATTGAAGTCCCCTGAGATGATAAACAAGGCGTTGGGGGACTGGGTTTGCAGCTTGTTTACAACAGATATGAGGGCATCGGAGGCAGCGCCGCCATTTGCCGTAGGGGGAATGTACGTCGTCACGGCTATGACGTGTGAGAATTCCCGTGGCAGGTAATGCGGCCGGAGGCTAACGGCTAGCAGCTTGATGTCCCGAGTGCAAAGTTTTTCCCTCACCGTGATGTGCCCAGGATTGCACCATTTGTCATTCACAAATACAGCAATCCCCCCTCCTTTCTGCTTACCGCTGCCTTCATTTCTGTCCGCTCGTACGAGTTGGAAGCTCTCCAACTCTGCGTGGGCGTCCGGAGTGATTGCCGAAAGCCATGTCTGCGTGACGAGTAGCAAGCTGGCTTCCCGGTACTCCCTCTGATGTCGCATTAGCGCCGCCAGCTCGTCCATTTTATTTGGGAGCGATCTCACGTTCCCCATGATGACGGACGGGAGAACGTGTCGGTATTTCCTCGTTCTTTTGCGGCGATCTTTCCCGGCCCGACATCCTCGTTTCCTCCTCTTCAGTTCATCGGGGATGTCTGGTGCGGCGGCCGCTAGTCCGCTATTAGCCCGCCATGCTAGTAGCTGGTCTCGACTGTAAACAATGGGATTCCGCGTGCGCGTGGATTCCCCGTTCACAGGAGCGATGAAAAAGTAAAAAATAACGGCGATGAGCAAAAGAAAAGATGCCCATCTCCTCTCTGTAGGTTTATGGAACGAGATTAGGCAAAACAAAAACGGAAAAGTAAAGAAGTGAAAAAGTAGACAAGAAAGGGAAAGAGCTGCTGTGGAGGCAGCCACACAGGGGGGCGCCATCCAGGCGGAATTGGATTTGTACGCAGCCACCTTCCTGGATGGACTTATGGAAGAGGAGCGTAGCTGCCATCAGGAACAGGTTGAATATAGCAGGGGCCAGTACACAGCCCTGCTTCACCCCGACTTCTACAGGGAACGGGGAAGATTGCTGGCCACCAACAAGTACAGTTGCTTGCATGCCGCTGTGGAACTGTTTTAGCATGCCGAGAAATTTGGAGGGAACGCCAAATTTCTGCAGTATGGTCCAGAGAATGTCACGGTTAACTGTGTCAAATGCCTTTGTAAGGTCGATGAAGGTGATATAGAGGTCCTTGTTTTGTTCCTTGCATTTCTCCTGAACTTGGCGCGCAGCGAAGATCATGTCCAGAGTGCTTCAATCCTTCCTGAAACCGCATTGTGTCTCTGGGAGGATGTCTTCGGTAATGTGCGATGTAAGACGGAACAGCATTACTTTTGCAAGAATCTTGCCAGCAACAGAAAGTAGGGAGATGCCACGGCTGTTGCCACAGACTGACTTGTCCCCCTTCCTTTTATAAATGGTAACAATGTTGCTGTCTTTCCATTCCTGAGGAAGTGTCCCGTTTTGCCAGATGTTGCAGATGAGGTGGTAAAGCTTCCGTGTCAGGAGGTAACCGCCGCTCTTGAAGACCTCAGCTGGAAGTCCATCAGGGCCAGGGCTTTTGTTGTTGTTAAGGCTCCGGATTGCAGAGAGGACCTCTGTGAACTGAGGAGGTTCATCAAGGGAGGGAACTGATGGAAGCTCTGGGAGGGAGTCAAGGACAGATGTGTCTGAAGGGTTTACTTGGTTAAGCAGGGAGTCAAAGTGCTCTGCCCAGCGCTCAAGTATTAGCTGTTTGTCCTTCAGTAGTACAGAACCGTCTGCAGATTTAACTGGGACAATGTGTTGTCTTCGTGGGCTGTGCAGGGATTTTACAGCATCATAGAAGGCGTGTGTGTTGTTGTTGTCTGCATGCCTCTGGATTTCTTGGGCCTTGCTGAGCCACCACTTGTTCTCCATCATCCTCAGCTGTTTCTGTGTTTCACCACGGATGGCCTTGTAGTGAGAGAGGAGAAGTGGAGAATGAGGGTTGGAGAGAAGTGTGGTATGGGCTTTGCGCTTGGCTTCCAGAAGCTCCTGTATGGCAGCTGAGCTGTTATCGAACCAGTCTTGATGACGTTTCTGAGTGAAGCCGATGGTCTCAGAGGCAGCTTGATGAATTGTTGTCCTCATTTTTTTCCACCTGCTTTCAATATCAAGGTCACCGTTACTGGTGTCCTTGTCCAGGCTGGCAAGTCCCTCTGCCAGCTTGTTGCGGTAGCTTGCTGCACAATCTGGGGACTCCAGGGCCCTGGTGTTAAGACGCCTTTGGGGTTGCTGTTTCTTGTGAGGAGGTCGAATTCTCAGCTTGAGCCTGGACTTGATCAGTCGATGATCAGTCCAGCATTCAGCCCCACGCATTGGCCCGTGTGATGCAGATGTCATTTTGGTCTCGTTGCCTTGTGATGATGTAGTCCAGTCAGTGCCAATGTTTGGACCTGGGGTGCATCCATGATGTGATGTATTTCTTTTTCAGTTGAAAGATGGTGTTAGTTACAATCAACTGACTCTCAGAGCACAGAGTGAGGAGTCGGATGCCATTGCTGTTTATTTTCCCCATCCCGTGTCTTCCGATTACTTGTTTCCAGAGCCTGGCATCAGTACCTACTCGGGCATTGAAGTCACCCATCAGAACAAGTTTATCAGAGGCAGGGATTTTGGATATGGTAGAATCCAGGGACTCGTAGAAGGCATCTTTGGTGTTATCGTCAGCATCCAAGGTGGGAGCATAGGCGCTGATTAAAGTTGTGAAGCGACCTTTTACCAGGGGAATACGCCAGGTCATAAGCCGTTCACTGATGCCTTGGGGGGACTCAGGGATGTTACTGAGTAAGCTGTCTGCTGTATGCTGCTGGCATACATACATACATATATACATACATAAATACATACATACATACATACATACATACATACATACATACATACATACATACATACATACATACATACATACATACATATATACATACATACATACATACATACATACATACATACATACATACATACATACATACATACATACATACATTTTTGTAGAAGTGACATTGATCAAAGGGCATTGGGGGTAAACTCCTGTTCACCTGTGGCATACCTACAGTATGAAGGCACGAGAGCAATACATCTTATACTAAAAATGGGGTTCAGTATCTTGCTTAAAGGACAACCAACATCACTTTTTTGTTCAGAAAAACGTTTTATAGAATCTATAATACCCAAAACACGCAGTATGATATTTTTATTCAAATGCAAAACACCAATAAAAATGACTTAAAGTGTCCAAAATCTACAAAAAATTGAGCTGCGAATTGGGCATTTTCAGAAAGTCCCGCCCCAGTTCGTGACGTCACGCCAAGACGTCTTCCATTGCTGGAGAATCAAAACAATGGCTTCAGATTCGGAGAATATGCTTTCTTGTTACACATCCAGTTATGAATATGATTCAAATAGTTCTGAAGAGGAAAGCATACGTTTGCAATCGATTAAAGAAGTCCTTCTGTGTCATTTTGAGGCATCTGGACTGCAATGTAGCGTCCCTGAAAAGAGACACAAAAATGGCGACCAGCGGAATGAATGAATGAATCAGCCCATTTCCACAGGCTGATACATTCCTTCCATGGAGCTTGGACGCCCTCTTCTGGCGGCTTTTGGGTGCAATACGAGGTTTTCAGATCAAATAAGTACAGCAAAATACATTGACGTGATGGAAGGACTGCTACAACGTGTATTTTTTTTTTTTCGGTCAGAGGCGTTCCTTTAGTGGCGTCACGTACGGACTCGTCACCAACTAAAAAACAAGACTTCCTGACTAATCAGCGCGAGTCTTAAAATGTAAAATATAGCTAGCTATATGTGGTGGAATCTTATTAAAATACGCTCAGTAGAAGTCATTTGAAGCCATTTTACAAATCATGGACACAACTTGTCCGGAGACGTCGTTTGTCCTTTAAGGAAATTTTCACATGGCCTGCAGGCCCCGGGAACTAACTCACAACCTCTTCGTTAGGAGTCAACTGCTCGACCACTCAGCCATGTCACCTGCACCTCAAAACTAACGATAAATGTGATTGAAATAAGAAAGCGAGAGAGAAAGTAAGAGTTACAGAGAGGGGGGGGGGGGGAGAGAGAGAGAGAGAGAGAGAGAGAGAGAGAGAGAGAGAGAGAGAGAGAGAGAGAGAGAGAGACTGTCATGTTCTGGTTGGTGACCAATGGGTGGCGCTGTCAGCCCCGCCTGCAGATGCACAGGTCTTGGTAGTTTCAGTCAGTGGCAATGTGGCGTCACCGGTGCGCACCGCCGCTTTAATGTCTTTCAATTCCTTGATCTCCTTGATGTGCGTCTCACCCTGACGTATATCACACGCTTGAAAATGGTATAAAAGCAGCTGTCGTGGGACAGAGAGACTCAGACTCATCTCGGACTCAGACCCGAACAGACACACCGCTCCCAGAGACCTGCTCAGCATCGCACGGCGTTTCACAGCACGACTTGCTCGACTCTAAGCCGCGATAAAGCTCTGCGCGTCACCTGCCTGGGAGATCTGACAACGAACCTACTTACAAATAAAGAGAACCATCAAACTCTTTATTGGCAACTCCCGACGTTGTTCACCACATTGTGACCACTGGTCCCGCGAAGTTTCAACGTTTTCGCCGCCTTGCCCCGGCAAAACAACGGATTGCTGAAGCCGAATTCAACCACATGCTTCAGCTTGGTATTATCCGTCCATCGGGCAGCAAATGGGCCTCCCCGCTGCACATGGTCCCCAAGGCGAAGGCAGGCGACTGGCGTCCCTGCGGTGAGTTCCGAGCTCTTAATTTCGTCACAGTTCCTGACCGCTATCCTCTTTCTCACATCCACGACTGTGTGTCATTCCTCCACGGACAAACAGTGTTCTCCACCATCGATCTGGTGAGAGCCTACCTCCAGATCCCTGTCGCGAAAGAGGATGTTTCGAAGACGGCCGTCACCACCCCATTTGGCTCGTTTGAGTTCCTCCGCATGCCATTTGGCATCCGGAACGCCGCTCAGACTTTTCAATGCTTCATTGACTCTGTCCTGCGCGGTCTTGACTTCTGCTGTGCCTACATCGATGACATCCTCATCGCCAGCAACTCCCAAGACGAGCACCTGCAGCACCTGGAAGCGGTTTTCAAGCGTCTGGATGAGCACGGCCTGGTCGCCAACTCCGACAAGTGCGTTTTTGGCCAGCCCAAGGTCAAGTTCCTCGGCCACCTAGTTGATGGCAAAGGAGTACACCCTCTACCCGGCAAGGTGCAGGCCATCCGTGACTTTCCCACACCCGAGACGGTAACCCAATTACAACGCTTCCTCAGGATGGTAAACTTCTACCGACGCTTCATCCCGAACTGTGCCGCGGTTGCCCTGCCACTAAACTCGCTGACTGGCAACAGGAAGAAGCACGTTCCCGTCGACCTCTCCTCCGAGCAATTGAAGGCTTTTCAACGGCTGAAGGATCTTGTTGCCGATGCAACACTCCTAGCTCACCCAAGCCCCGGTGGTCAGTTGTCTCATGGTTGATGCCTCCACGATTGCAATCGGTGCGGTTCTACACGACGGCCTCAATGGCGACTCTCGACCCATCGCCTTCTTCTCCAAGGCCCTCCAGCCGGCCGAACGCCGATACTCAACCTTTGGCTGGGAACTTCTTGGTGTCTACCTCAGCGTGAAGCACTTCCGGCACTTCATCGAGGGTGGACGCGTCATCATCTATACCGACCACAAGCCGCTCCTCTCCGCCATCCCCTCGGCATCGACGAACTACCTGGAGCGAGAAGTTCGGCACTTGGACTACCTCTCGCAATTTGACCTTGAGTTTCGCCACGTCCAGGGGGCTCAGAACGAGGTCGCAGATGCCCTTTCTCGAGTTGAGATCAACGCGATCCAGTTTCCCGACGGTCTTGACTACGATGAGATGGCAGCAGCCCAGGTACGAGAAGGTCTGGCCGTCCATGCCAACGACTTCAACATCATCGCGGTCCCTCTCCATAACTCTGTCTGCACAATCCTGTGCGTCCAGTCCGACGGCGTCCCGCGACCACTGGTTCCCGACTCCTTCCGGCGAAAAGTGTTCGACTCTCTGCACAGTATCTCTCATCCTGGAATTCGTGGCACGACCAATTTGCTGGCGAAATGGGTTTACTGGAGAGGGCTGCAAAGAGACGTGAGAGACTGGGTGCGCAGCTGTCTACGATGCCAACGCTCAAAGGTCCAGCGCCATACGAAGTCACCCGTGGGAATTTTTGACACGCCGGACGCCCGGTTCAGTCACGTCCACATAGATCTCATCGGAGCCCTTCCCCCCTCCCGTGGCTTTCGGTACTTGTTGACTTGCGTTGACCGCTTCACCCGGTGGTGCGAAGTTCTTCCCTTGTCCGACTGCGGGTCCGAAGCTGTTGTCGGTGCCTTCCTCCAACATTGGGTCGCCCGCTTTGGGTCACCGAAGACCATCACCACCGATCGGGGAGCCCTGTTCGAGTCTGCACTATTTGGCAAGCTGTGCAATTTTCTGGGATGTGAACGAAACCGGACGACTGCCTACCACCTTGCTGCGAACGGCATGGTGGAACGCCTCCATCGCCAACTGAAGGCCTCCCTAATGTCTGCCGCCAATGCCGAACACTGGGTGGATAACCTGCCTCTGGTGTTGCTGGGCATCCTTTCCACGCTAAAGCCCGACATCAACTCGACTCCAGCGGAGCTGGTATATGGCACCAGTTTACGCCTGCCTGGTGAGCTGCTCAACACGACCGACCCCACGATCGCTGACGTCAATGATCTGCTCACCCGCCTCCGGCAGTTTGCGCTGGCTCTGCAGCCCCAGTCACCACGAACATCGTACCAGCCGACGCACGTGGATCCCGCACTCCTAACATGTACGCACACCTTCCTGCGGTGTGATCGGGTGCGTAAGCCCCACCAGCCCCCTTACGATGGCCCGTATCCCGTCCTCTCCCGCGGTGAGAAGACGTTAAGGATTCAAATCAACGGCCGCGAGGATACAGTCTCCATCGACCGACTGAAACCGGCAGTCGTAGAGCCCACTTTGCCGTGCTTCCGAACACCGACGTCGGCCACCCCACCAACAACGCCCCCCCATGTCCGCTGATCGACCTTCTTCGTGCCTGGCCTCTCCGTGTGGCCGAACGACCCGGAGCGGCAGACGTGTGCATTTCCCAGAACGTCTCACCTCCTACCGGCTCTTCTGAGTGCGTCCAGCTCGTTTTTTTTCCTGCGTCGCCTTCCCCGACTTCAGATCCAGGAGGGGAGCCCTGTGGCGTCACCGGTGCGCACCGCCGCTTTAATTTCTTTCAATTCCTTGATCTCCTTGATGTGCGTCTCACCCTGACGTATATCACACGCTTGAAAATGGTATAAAAGCAGCTGTCGTGGGACAGAGAGACTCAGAATCATCTCGGACTCAGACCCGGACAGACACACCGCTCGCAGAGACCTGCTCAGCATCGCACGGAGTTTCACAGCACGACTTGCTCGACTCCACGCCGCGATCAAGCTCTGCGCGTCACCTGCCTGGGAGATCTGACAACAAACCTACTTACAAATAAAGAGAACCATCAAACTCTTTAGCAGTTAAAAGGACTACTGTTCGGTGTCGGGTATTTGTTTCACCCATATTTATCTCATAGTTTTGTTTGCTATTTTGTACCTTTATGTTTTGATGACTTTGATGTTTGAAGTTTTGTTCCTGCTGACTTTATTTTAATACACTTTGTCAAATACACCCTGCTGCTACATCATGCCTGCTTTTTTGGGGATCCACAACCATCCAACACCTCGCAAATCGTGACAGAATGACCCAACCCACCATCGGATCCCGCAGGTACAACGGACTGGTCTCATTTCCACCCTGTGCCTGGCAGTGCCACGTCCACGTCGAACCATGCTACGTCACATGATTGTGTGACTAGAGTCACATTAATGTCCACAATGAGCCATGTCGCATCTCCGTCCACGTCAGGCCGAGACCTGTTTCCATGTGGCCGTCCAGGATGCCACTCGGTGCCTGTCAATGCATGTCCACGTCCAGCCATACATCATTGTGTTTGTTTGAATTGAGTCACATCCACGACCAGCCGTGCCACGTCCATGTGCTGGATCCCGCAGGTGCAAAGGACTGGTCTCGTTTCCACTCGGTACCTGGCAGTGCACGTCCACGTCCACGTCCACGTCCAGCCATGCTTCGTCATATTTGTTTGAATCAAGTCACATCCACGACGAGGCGTGCCACATCTACGTCCACGTCAGGACGAGACCCGACTCACTGCTGGATGCCGCAGGTGCAAAGGACTGGTCTCGTTTCCACCCTGTGCCATGCAGTGCATGTCCACGTTGGGCCATGCCAAGTGCTGTAGTCATGCTATGAAAATGATTTTAATAGTATATTCTTATGTCCAACGAAAGCCACTAATCTGTCATACATGCACATCCATGACATACACAAGAAAGCTTTATCTCACATAAGAAAGCTTTATCTCATCACTGTGCGCTGCAAAATAGTGGGCGCTCTCATTAGGCATACACATGACTTGAGTGATTCATTATCAGCCCCATGTGAAAAGAGAACATTTAAAAGCCATTAAAGGATATTCATAATGATGTACAAAAGTTTTAGTTGAACATGGCAGCTTGGTGGGTGGGGGCGGCACAGCTGAATCATGCAACACAGTGACACGACTGTTTAGGACCGCTGCCACGACTGTCATTCTACTGCATGTTATTGCTGTTCAATTTCACGTTTCTGTGGCCTGACCCCCACATGCAGCATGAGTCACCGCCGTGCTGGTTGGAAGACATGGCTTGGAAGTCTGAGTCAAATGTGCTGTGACAGTATTGAGCGCAGACTGTTGACTGAAAGGAGTTCAGAACAGGATCACCTAAACATATATTACGGTGGATCGATGGATCGGTCTTGGTAAGAGTCCTGCTTGCGCTACCAGTGAGTACATACGCACAAATAACTATGCTGAGGGGATGAGGACATTTGGTGTGAGGCTAAATGGTTCAAGCAAATGGAAAACAGAGAGAAATAAATGTGTACTAACCTCCACGGGTCTTAGCTCAGCGTCATTATAACCTTAGTCATACTTCATACTTTCTTCCCTTGCATCTTTGACACACTCCATCAGTGTCTCCTCAAGTGAAACCCCAATATAAAAACAGAGCAGCGCACAGGTCGCAATGCGTTTGAGACGCAGCCCTGGCGTACGTGCATTACTTGTGAATTGGGCTTTCTAATCATACGCAGCTTTAAAAAAGATTTGAAGCATAAACTGTATTTCAAAGCAAGCCGTAGACGAAAAATCACTGTAGAAATCGAGCAGAATGGGGAAGTAATGCGGGAAAAAAGAGGAGAGCGGAGGCACCAACAAAATGAGACCCCAGTTTATGGTCATAGTATTTGGACTGTTTTCACCCTATGGTATTCTTTCAGACCAAACTCATGAAACTTGCTTTGTGCACTTGGGCACGATAAGAATGGACTATGAAGTTATTATTATTATTATTATTATTATTATTATTATTATTATTATTATTATTATTATTATTATTATTATTATTATTACTGTGGACAGGGAGACAGCAGGACATATCAGCAGGTATGCGTAAATCCACGGTGCCCGTTGATGGGATGTAAATAGAGTTGTGCTATCCATTACATATTGAAACCTTTCTTTGTGGGCTGGTTGAAAGAATTTGTGGGGTTTTATGGCCTCACAAGAATCCACGTGGCACATGCTCCATCTTGTTTTTCTTCCCTTTCGAGACTTTCAGATGGCAAAAATTGGATGGTCGCTAAAATAACTTTGCACTTTACTTCCACAAAGCGTGAATATAATACGTGCTTCGTTTGGGAAACCCGGGATAGACAAAAATGCTCTGTTAGATCATGACACAGCTTTTTTAGGAGTTTTAGGAGAAAGGGGAGAAAAGGTCCCCAATTTTAAAATAAATCCAGATGATGAATTTGCATTTTATATCTTCCATATACAGCACATCTGTGCCCATTTTCCGATTAGATTTTTTTATACCACTGTTCCATCTTATGACCTCTGCTGCTTTTAATTGTAGTTTTCTGTTCACTCCCAATTCTATATCAGATGTCCCTCCTGTCAAATAAAGGTCGCCTTTCTCTCACATCTTTTGATATACAGTGGTACCTTGGTTCTCAACCATAATTCGTTCCAGGACCCTGTTCGAAAAGCGATTTTTTTTGAAGACCGAAACCACCTCTTTGCTCCTGTCACTTGCGAGTTGACAGCGGGGGGGGGGGGGGGGGGGGGGGGTGCCTCTCCCGGCCGTTCTCCACCCGCTGTCATTCTCTAATCACGGACACGGGGCATTTATACGGTTCGCGATCACCTCGTCAATGCCGGATGATTGACTCACTCACGCCACCGTACCTGGACTCTGTCTTCGATGCGCGAGTGTATCCGGTCCGAGGTATTTTCCCTGCATCCCGTACATTTATGTCATCTTCCGGGATTGCGTAATTTAGCACCCTTGTGTGCCATTTGCTTTTTGCCGTAGTAAGCGGGTCGGATCACCCCCTGCCTTCTTACTTGCCGTTTTTTCTTTGATTTGTGAATAAACATCCTGCTTGGGTGGTACGTGTCTGTTTTGGGATCCCAAACATTCCACTACGTTCCTACGAGTCATCTGCCGTCACTCTCGCTCGGAACGTGACAGCTTCGGATGACTCGGCTACAGGATGTTCTGTTCTCTTAAAATATCTATCCCATGACACTTGCTCTCATTCCCACGGTCACATCACTAGATTTCACAGCCTCGTTATTCTTTAATATCATACTGATCGTAGATTTTGCCATGCTGTATTCCCTCGCCAGATCAGACACTCACACACCTCCTTCATATTTTGCGATTATTTCTTTCTTAAATGCAATAGTTGTACGCACATTTTTCTTTTGTCACTTTAAGCAGCATTTACTTTCTTTGGAGGCATGATTAGGGGCAAAAACTCTTCGTACACCTATATTAAACGCTAGAGCAAAACGCAGCACGTCCGCTAGCGACAACAGTTGGCCTGTGCGCCGCTCAGCTCCCCACCCTCGCGTACGCACTCACGCGTCGTATTGGCGTTCGAACACCGATTGATGTTCGAGCGCCGAAGCAAGAATATCTCGAATATTTTGTTCGAACACCGATTTGTTCGAACAATGAGGCGTTCGAGAACCGAGGTACCACTGTACAGTACTCCACTCTGTCCCTGATATTAACACATTTTTTCTCCTTTCCTCTGGGCCTTATTTGCCCCAATGAGAAATTGGATTCTCTCCCTCCCTCATGTCGCCCAGTGTTTTTTTTACTTTGATTCACGCTTCTTATAAATTCACCTCCAATTTATTCCAATGATGTATTTGTGGTCAATTGAACTTTTCATTTTTAGTTCTTACATATATCAAGCTGTGTTATATAGAGCAGGTTAGAACATCACAATACTTTAGTCTTCTTATATACAGTACTGTATTATTATTATTATTATTATTATTATTATTATTATTATTATTATTATTATAGAATTTGCTCATGGCCCCTTAGGTCAATGTGGTGAATGATTGAATAGTAGATAATTCAATGAGCTGTAAACGTAGACTTTGAAGTCCTGTTTGTGATGTAATATAGGGAAAGACATGCCCATTTCATGGTAAGGGAAATACATGCCCATTTCATGGTAAGATCAGAGCATTGTCATCAAATGGTGAGTATAGTTTTGCTTTTTTGATTGTTGCTGTGCTCATGACCATTTAGTGTTTGGGAGCCTTTTACTGAATGTGTTGCTTGTTCTGTAGCCACAAAGGGACATAAGTCTTCTTGTGCCGGTCCCAAGCCCGGATAAATACAGAGGGTTGTGTCAGGAAGGGCATCCGACGTAAAAGCTGACGTTTCGCCTCCTATCCAAGAGGCTTCGTCAGCGAACTAAAGTCTGACTGGTCGTATCGGCCCTATTTATATATCCCTAATGTCCAGACATGACGGCGCCGGACACAGCTATGATAGGTCCCTACTATCAGGTTGGGGGGAGCAGAGGACCACTCCCTGTGGCCCCACTGATTGTTCCTACATTCCTGACTATTTGCCCCACTCCCACCGGTATCACCTCATCAGCATTACGAATGTTGCCTAACCTGTTTTGCCTAAGCAGGCTATTGTATGAACGATCCAAATTGAACCTCACCAATGTGTTGAGAAGCACTGTGCATCTGCCCTTGTCCGCTAGCAAGATAGTACTATTTTGGTCTTTTTGTAGAGTAGTTAACGCCTTTCTCTCTTCTAATGTTATGTTGGACGGAGGTAGTTTGGCAATACTGACAAACGCTGATATTTTAATGCGTAGATAATCTGCCTCTGTATACGAAAGTTTGTTATTTTTAATAGCCGATTCAGTAGCTGTGATGTAATCTATTGTAGGTATTGTTTTAGGAGTCACTGAGAAATTTAAACCTTTGGTTCGTACCACCTTTCCTGTCTCTGAGAGATCTCTGTCTGACAAATTTTTGATCCAATTCTCCCTTGAAATCTGCTCATTCCTAATTTTTCGCGTGTTTACCAGTAGCTCAGATTGTTTCAGTAAAAGTAATTTTTGAAATTTACCCTTTTGTCTCTCTTTGGTTTTGCTGTGGTGCGTCATATATCCAGATTTAGTAAATTCACACACTTCCTGATAGATTTTGTGGGTAAGTTTAGTTTGTAATCGCTGATAATAAGTTTCTATATCTGACTGTTTGTTTTTTATCTCTATGTTAAGTCTCCTAATTCGCAAATGTAATATTTTCCTAGTATAATTTTGTTGCATTTTATCGACTAAGTAGCCGGGTTCCAGGGGTGCTTGCTTCAAGCATTTAGGAATTAACCGGCTCTGTCTACATCTAAGATTGAATCTGAGGTGGTTGTTTAAGTCAGCTAATTTAAAGGTGGCCTTTTCTAAGTTACGTACCAGCAGAAGGATGTCTCTCCCAAAGTAAAAACACTAAATACTAAAAACAGAAGTCTTTAGAAAGGCTACCCACACTGACCAATACTTACTTTTTGACTCTAACCACCCTTTACAACACAAACTAGGAGTTATCAGAAACCTCCAGCATAGAGTTAAACTAATACCAACTAGCATGGTACTAGCATAGCAAGGTAGAGAAAAGGAGTCAAAACATATCAGGAGAGCACTCGCTAACTGTGGGTACCCTCAGTGGTCATTCAACAAATGTCAGAAAGAAAGATTAGGGAATGAAACCAAAAATTCTCAAGATACAAAAAGGAGAGAAGTAGCAGTGGGCATTAGGGATATATAAATAGGGCCGATACGACCAGTCAGACTTTAGTTCGCTGACAAAGCCTCTTGGATAGGAGGCGAAACGTCAGAAACCTTCGAATTTGTACAGATGACGGCTGAAGAAACCTCATCGATGGACCACTCCTGCACAACTGAGAGCTTACACAGACGTATTATTATTATTATTATTATTATTATTATTATTATTATTATTATTATTATTATTATTATTATTATTATTATATTTTTTTCATTATTAGTATTATTATTAGCCTCCCTGTGTGGAACTTGCATTTTCATCCCGGGTCTGCGTGGATTTTCTCCGGGTACTCCAGTTTCCTCCCACATTCCGAAAACATGCATGGCAGGCTGATTGAACACGACATGGTCTCTAGGTGTGTGAGTTTGAGTGCGGATGGTTGTTTGTCTTCGTGTGCCCTGCGATTGGCTGGCAACCAATTCAGGGTGTCCCTTGCCTCATGCCCGAAGACGGCTGGGATAGGCTCCAGCACCCCCCGTGACCCTAATGAGGATTATGCGATGCAGAAAATGGAAGAATGGGATGGATTCTTATTCTTATTCTTATTCTTATTCTTATTCTTATTCTTATTCTTATTCTTATTCTTATTCTTATTCTTATTCTTATTCTTATTCTTATTCTTATTCATGTTTTTAATAATCATTATTAATATTATTACTTTGTCATTCTTTTTTACCGGATGTGTCCAGTTTAATTCAGCTGCTTTTCTCTATAGATTGTTTTGATT
>NC_142742.1:11520000-11550000 GCF_051943395.1 Hippocampus bargibanti | reverse complement strand
TTTGTTAGGGTTTTAATCACCCCCTCCCCGAAACCTGTCTCGCCTCCATTATCTGGATTAGGGTCAGATACTAATAGGATTTGAGTTGTGTGCGGAGTGCCAACACATTTGGTTCAAGATGCCACTTTTAGGATGAGGCCCTCCTTTAAGTTTTGACACTGCACCACATTGTGTGACAGATCTGTTATAGTGTGGCACGTTACACTAAGAAACCAAAGGTTGCCTCAATTGCCAAATTACCTCATAATTGCTACTTAAATTAGTTAATATGGTGCTTCATATTAAAATATTAAATACATCTTCCCTTTTTTCACTCAAGAAAAACAAATATCAGATGTTGCCACTGTGTCTCTGCATCCATATTTCCAGTTACCCAACTGGTACACCCAACTGTCACTGTACCCTAACTTTCTTAACGTGTAACTTTATAAGCTTAGTAAATGGCAAGATATCAGCAACTGGATGATGTAAAACTTGCTGGTGAATAATATTGACAAGACCATGCATGGTGTTGACATGATCTGCAATCATGAACCACACAGTTTAAATCATACCCTCCTGTTTTTCTTAAACACTGTTTTGTTGTGGTCTTGTTCTTCAGCATCTCTATCTCACACAAGTTTGTTGTTCTAGTTTTTACACTAAACCAATCCCATGTAGTGGGTTAAAAAACATGACTTCTTACACTTCACAAACAAAACAAACAGTAGCATGGAGCTTCAGTTGTTTTGCAAATGGGATTGAATAGGCTTTGCCAGCTTCACACATTCATCCACATCTAGTATATGCAAAACACCTAAGTTGGGAACAATTAATTCAGACTCTATTTTCACTTACATTATTGATCACAACTAACAGTAAAATAAGAGAGCAAAAGAAACTGTGCAGGTGTTCAATTCCCATTTTTACATGGAACAAAGACCATATCTATTTACGCTCTCTCAACCGCAATGTTTAAAGAAATTGCTTTACTCAATAAAAACGTTATTTGCTAATGACATTTTTTCCTATATGATTGCATTGACTATTTGAAGTAGACATCCGGGGAACGCTGAATGACTTTCGCCTTGATCTAACTTTGGAAGGTTGAAGATAACGGACCTGGGAAAAAAAACATCATCTTATCCTGTTCCAGTATTGGTGAATAGAGGCCACCTGTTACACCTGGAAAACTATATTCATAGTATTTATAATATTTGTTTCTGCCCTTACTCATACTGCATCTTCTTGTTAAGATAAAAGTATTCCGCTCATGCAAAGGTTATATTTGTGATAAATTTCCCTTGTCTCCTTGTACTGTAGTCTCTGAACCGGAGGAAATTTGTTAAGCATCACTGACCTCCACGATAGTTCTGATTATTCTGAAAACGTGTCACTTATTAACTCATTTACTGCTGTTTTTTTCATTTTCACTCAAATTGCAGGATCCACAGAATATTGAGTTTTAGGGTTACATAAACATTCAATAATGCATTAGAAATGTTAGACTCTCTTCTTTCATTAGAAAGAGAAGTTTAATTCTAGCTTATTTGGTTCTGGAGTAATAAGAGGTGCAACTGGGGGCGGCTGTACAAAAGGCAAATGCTGCCCCCTCGTGGAAGGGAAAAACTTTGCCAGAGGTCTGATTAGCACTTTATCGGCACCCCTCTCGCAAGAAAAACCAAAACCCGAACAAATTTGAGAATGGCGCTAAATGTCAAACTTTTCAATTCCCCCAAAAATTGCAGCTACTTGTTTTTACCATTAGTTTGTTGTGTACAAAGCATAGCTATTAGATCATTCCCTGAATACAAAACGGAGAAACACTTCCTTAATTGACAACGGTCATGAAATATTGTGAATGAATTTTTTGGAATGTTGATATCTTTGGCTGCTTGATGGAAAGTGGTTTGCCCATCGACCTTATCGTGCAGAAATCGTTGTCCTTCATGTCCTCTTTGACCACATCCATAAACCTCCTCTTCGGTCTTCCTCTCGGTCTCTTGCCTGGCAGTTCAAGGCTCAGCATACTTCTCCCTATATAGTCACTCTCTCTCCTCTGGACATGTCCAAATCATCTCAGTCTGGCCTCTCTGACTTTCTCTCCAAAGCCTCTAATATGAGTTGTTCCTCTAATGTACTCATTCCTGATCCTATCCAACCTGGTCACTCACAAAGAAAACCTCAACATCTTCAGCTTGCTACCTCCAGCTCTGCTTCCTGTCTTTTCTTCAGTGGCACTGTCTCCAGTCCAAACATCATGGCTGGTCTGACCACGGTTTTATACACTTTTCCTTTCATCCTAGCTGAAACGCTTCTATCACACATCACACATCACACCTGACATTTTTCTCCAGCCGCTCCAGCCTGCCTGGACACGCTTCTTCACCTCTTTTCCACACTCTCCATTGCTCTGGACAGTTGACCCCAAGTACTTAAAATCCACCTTCTTTATCTCTTTTCCCTGTAGCATCACTCTTGCACTTGGATCCTTCTCATTCACACACATATATTCCGTCTTGCTGCGACTGATCTTCATTCCACTCCTTTCCAGGGCATATCTCCACATCTCTAGTTTCTCCGCCACCTGTTCCCCGTTCTCGCTACAGATTACAATGTCATCTGCAAACGTCATGGTCCAAGGAGATTCTTGTCTAACATCGTCTGTCAGCCTGTCCATCACCATAGCAAAAAAGAAGGGGCTCAGAGCTGACCCTGGTGGAGTCCCACCTCCACCTTGAATTCCTCAGTCATACTGACAGCACACCTCACAACTGTCTTACTGTCATGATACATGTCTTGCACCGCTCTGACATAGTTTTCCGTCACTCCAGACTTCCTCATGCAATGCCACAGCTCTTCTCTGGGCACCCTGTGATACGCTTTCTCCAGATCTACAAAGACACAATGCAATTCTTTCTGACCTTCTCTGTACTTCTCTATCAGCATTCTTAAAGCAAACACTGCATCTGCCGTACTCTTTTTGGCATGAAGCCATACTGCTGCTCACAAATGTTCACTTCTGCTCTTAGTCTAGCTTCAACTACTCTTTCCCAGAGTTTCATTGTATGGCTCATCAACTTTATCAGAATCAGAATCAGAATCATCTTTATTGCCAAGTATGTAGAACACACAAGGAATTTGTTTCCGGTAGAACACGCTGCACTAGTATCGTCGTCAAAAAAAAACTGCTAAGTGGCACTATACAGTTCCATTATTCCTCTGTAATTAGTACAACTCTGCACATCTCCTTTGTTCTTAAAAATGAGCACTAGTACACTTCGTCTCCATTCTTCAGTCATCTGTTCACCATCTAAGATCTTGTTGAATAACCCAGTCAGGAACACCACCGCCACCTCTCCAAGACACTTCCATACATCGATTGGTAAATCATCAGGCCCGAGTGCCTTTGCCCCCTTCATCCTCTTCAGCGCCCTCCTCACTTCATCCTTGCTAATGCTTGCTACTTCTTGGTGTAGGTTTTGCTGTGTCTACATTAATTTGAGATATGTGCAGTATTTCAGAAAGAGAGTATTGTATGTCCCCCAAGAAAGGGCACATATACAGCTCCATAAACTGTAACTTACTGCTCAGTTCTGCTGAGTTAGTTAACTTGCTGAATTCATTTCTGTTTGAATGTTGTTTCAGCACTCCCCAACACCAATTGCTGTTGACATTTGACCACAATCTCTCACCTAATTGGATATTGGAGCATAGCGTCCAGTCTTAGCAGTGATGTATTTCTTTTCAGATTAACACTAGAGAGCTGTTAATGACATTGATTTAAAGCTCTCACACTCTTGGTGCAGACGTCAGTGCCATATACTATCCAATGTTTTGTTTCTGTTTGTTTGTTTATTTTCAACAACAGATGAAAGAATGCCAAAATAGAGTCTCCAAATTGGGAACCTCTGTCTCTTTAAGGAGCCAAGTCAAATCAAAGCTCCAAGAAAATCCTCTTTCACGATTGCTAGGAAAATGAGTGAGCGGGAGTTGGTTGAGTACAAGTCACGCACGAATGCCACTTGACATTAGCCCGTGTATCAAGTAGAATGCAAGGAGAGTCCAAAAAGAAGTCGCCGCTTTATGTACTTTCACTGTTTACTTTTTACCAGAAAATTGCCTTCAATTTTTATCCTTCACTCATACCTGTCAACCTTGGCTAATAGCTGCCCTTATAAATGATTACAATTCCCGTATAAAAGTTGGAGTACGCCGTACATTATTTGAAATGATAAAAAAACGCTAACACAAGTGGAAACACAGGCAGTTTACCACACATGTGCACGTTTTGCTTTTATCAATTGTACCATACGCACTGATAAAGAAATATATGCAATTGTGGATTACTTTTGCTGGTTTGCCGTGACAATAGTAATGATCGGCGGCAGCATTGTCGTTGACTACCAGCAGTTAAGACTAACTGGATTTGAGCCAAAACTGTCTTTTTAAGATTGGTTCACAATTTGTCTACTGTATATTTTTTGTATAACTGTTGTAGAACGCCATACATTATTTGAAATGATTTAAAAAAAAACGTATGAACGTACATTCAAAGTGAGCCAGAAAAAGCAGTGTTAACAGAAAGATTGAAAGAGTAACCTGGATATTTGTAAAACGACATGGAAACGTAATATTCTGCACCTATTCCTTGTTACCACAGACTGCTTTCAATTCTGCTTTGAGCTTTGAAATTCACATAAAATGTCTTCATCGCGAATTCCTACGGGGACTGAACCAAGGCACGTATTTGGCTGCAATCAGCAGAGGAGCTTTTGACTCATTTACAAATAATTTTCTGCCTAAATGAGTCCCAGATGATGTGAGATGAGAATTTCATTTTTGTTCCATGCAATACTGGTATTAAAGGAATTCAGAACATTTAGATATAAGACTACCCCATCCCCTTTGCAAATAATCCAAATTGAATAATTTCATCATGTAAAACAAAATAATATTCCAACATATTTATTTTAAATGTTAATGTAGCAATTGGTCAATATTGACCTCTGACCACCCTTGTTTTACTTTGTGTGTAGTCAAAGGGAAGCAAAAAAATATTGATTATAATATTATATGTGCTTTGCATCTTCGTATTCAGTTGCCAGGTCGTGCTGACCGCACCAAAGTCATGGAGGACGGTAAACCAGTGTGGGCCCCCCACTCCACAGAAGCATTCCAGCTTGGCACTATCGTGGACATAGGAGCCGACACGTTAACCATAGAGCCGCTGAGCCAGAAAGGCAAGGTGGGTCAACATTGTATGCAAAAAACAAGCACCACGTGTTATGTGATGATTGAAAATTGTAAAATGACCTACCATAAAAAAATCATGAATAACCACATTTCTCTCTGACAAAAGTATCAACTACAAAACCGTGTGCGATAAATGAAACACGAGAGAGCAAATTTTCACGGGCATAAATAATTAAAAGAGTGAGGCAGCAGGTGTCTGATAGAGTTGCGCAGAAGAGAGCATCTCATTAGACAATAGAGGCCACCTGTTACACCTGAGCTATCCCGTGGCTCGCATGTTTACAGCAGCATCAGACAAAACAGGACATCTCAAAAGCAGTGGAAAAAACAAAAAAAAAACAATTGATAAATGACACAGAACAATATTCCACAAGATGGTGCCAGTGTCACAATTTCATTGCTTTGGCCTGAGCTGTAAATAGTGTAGATGGAATTTTCAGTGATCAGTATGTCCATGAATTGGCAAATCATTTCAAATTACTTATCCAAGCATGAATCCCATTGAATAGCACTGTCATTGCTGAAATGATGCGTTTCTTTAATGATCGTGGCACTCAGCGTTGAATTAGGCCTCATGTGGAATGGCTGTAAAGTTGTTCATAAATTTATGCTTGAGTGGCCCATTCAATGAGGGTATGAAAGGCCCATTGAGTGTTTCTCTCTCTCTGTCACTCTCTCTCTTCCTCCCAACTTCATTCTTTCGCTCATTCGTTCACTTTCTCTTTATTGCGGAGCTGAGCTTGTTAGTACGTGCCTGAGCTGAGTACATAACCCTCGGCCTGGATGCTGCTCCTTTGTCAGTTTTGTTGCTTTGACATATTTCATGTTCTTTTTATTGTCACAAATATGAGCCAAGTTAGTCCATTGAGTACACAAATTGTATTTTGGTGTCTGCTTCCTGTCTGTTTTTTGTGATCAACAACTATGCATCAGTGCAAAGTGAATAAATGGGAACAAAATGGTACCGTATTTTCCAGTGTATGAGGCGCACCCAAAAAGACTTCATGTGTGTGAAGTAATATTGAGCCGCAACAGGTCTTGCAACTACTGTCAGCAGCCACCAACTCCATTTCACACTGTCGGAGAAGTAGTGCGTAACCCCAGCCTCTACTGTAGCACCTTATAATGTGGTGTATCTTATATTTGGAAAAAAACATGTAATTCATTGAAGGTGCGCCTTCTACTCCGGTGCACTATATACATGGAAATACAGGTAACATCCTACTTGCGACCGGCGCAACTTACGACTGGCGCGACTTAAGACCACCCGTACTTACGACCACGACCGGCACATTTAGTTTTTTTTAACACTACGCCTGGCACCACAACGTGCGAGCAGCCGGCAACGCGTACTACAGTTTTGGCCAGCCAGCATCTCACTCTCGCATAGCAATCTACTGCGTGACTACACTCAGTACAGTAGTTATACAGTACAGATACCGTCTCGCCAGCATCTCCTGTTGTACTGTGCACTGCTCTTTTGCTTCCACCTGAGTCCGAGCTTGTGTGTTGAGCGACCTCTTCTGGCTTCTACGTTAGCAGGAAGAGTGATTTTTCAACAGCGCGCATGCATGTGAAGCTGTGCATATTTGGGTCAGCAGAACGCGTGTGCGCCGAAACAGTAATAAAAATTGAAAATACGAATTAGAAAATGATAAAAATGACACTAAAAGTTATACAATTTATAAATGAACTGTAAGCAGTTTGGAATATAATGGTGATTAATAGAAAACGGGACTTAAAAACAACAGATTGACATCGTATACTATCCTGTCATATCAACCTCGTGTCGGCCATTTTGAATGGATTTCGACCTACGACCGTTTGATTTATGATCGTTTTGTCGGAACGGAACCCGGTCGTAAGTCGGATGTTACCTGTACTTTGAAGGGGTGCACCATATACTCTGGTGCGACTTACAGGTACACACCGGAAAATACAGTTCATTTTGCTTGTTGTTTCTCTGCAATCATGTTAGTTTGCTTTAATCTGTGACATGGTCAAATATTCAAAACTACATTTTGCGTTGAGATCAATTTATAATGATGAAGAATCTGTTCCAGAGGGCAAACTATCACCGTTATAAATGATGCCTTTATTCACGATACAGGTTAGATTTGGGGGATATCCCCCTTCCCACCCACACGCTGCAGATTATGGACAAACTCCAAACTTTTTAACCTTTTTAAGAGGATTCAGGTTATATAGTGTTATACGGGTTCAGACAGAATACTAGCACATGTACTCCTGCTGCTTAATTGTTATATTTGGAGTCTGATTAATTTTAATAATGCTTTGGTTTTATTGGTTCCCACTGGCCCAGCACAGAGTGCAGTCATTATTTGCCTGCTCAGTCAGTCAGGTGTTCAGATCCTGTTACGGTTCACACCAAATTATTCATCATTGCACCGTGTCTGCCCTTGTTTCTCTCACAGCTGGCTTCTTCAATTGAGTTCATTCTCATTAACACTTCACAATAAAGAGAGAATATCACATGCCCGATAATGTATTCCTCGAGATGCCATTCCTGTGATATTAAAGCCAGTTAATTGATTCATGATAATGCATGCATAAAATTGGATTTTGATTATTTTTAATTTTGCTTCATTTTCGAACACTCTAATCAACATTGTGTTGCTGTCATTAGTTACTGAAAGAACCCAAAAAATAATTATTCATATTGATAAAGCGAAGTAGACTGTATTTGATCTGGTAAAAGGTAAAACTATGCATGATTCAAACTCTAGATGGTTTCAATCATCCAAGATTTCCTGGATTAATTCTGGGGAATTAGTCTATCAATTAATCGATTGCTGCAGAACCGGACAGTGAAATGTTTAATTATACGAGTTGCCGCACATGATTTTCTTTTGAGGGCAACATAAAATGAGGTGGTGGGCTGGATCTTGCCTGGCCTTGAGTTAGACATATGAATTAAACCTTCAATCTTACTTTAGACATGATTCATCAGTTATAAATCCTGCCCAATTGACTGAATCCGAAGTATGTATTATATCATCCCATTTAGACATTCCTGGCGCCGATGAGCCAAGTCTTCCCTGCAGAAGACGATGTCAACAAACATGTAGAGGACAACTGTGAGTCAAACTCAATGTTCAGCTCGCGACCTTTTGTCCTCCAAAGGTTCATGTTTTTTGTTGTCTTTTCAGGCTCCCTGATGTATTTGAATGAAGCCACTCTACTCAACAACATCAAAGTCCGATACTCAAAGGAACATATCTATGTATGTCTTCCATCTTACACTTATTGACAATGGAGCGCAAGCAGTAGAGATGTAAAAATTAATTGATTAACTGACAGCTAATCGGTTAATTATAATTCCTTAAAAATAAAATAAAAATCCGCACTGTAAGTCTCACCTAAACTCATTCATTTTTCTCAAGAAACAAGAGTGCCCCTAAATCTCCGTTGCGCCTTGTATATAGACCAATATTCGGATTTGTTGGACATTGTTTTTAACTCATTCACTGCCATTCCCGAATCTGTTCTGGAATTCAAAATATGTCGTACAGCATCGGTCCTGAATGTGTTTGGGTTTTGGTTTTTCTTGCTGGGGTGCCTATCAAGCGCTGGCCAGATGTCCAGCAATGTCTTTTACCCTTCCACAAGGGGGCAGGATTTCCCTTATCTCCATATTAGCACTTTGTTCCAGCTTCAGCTGTTGTTTATACGCTATATAAATTCAAAGAAGTACAGATGACGGCTGAAGAAACCTTTTCATTGTTGTAACACTCCTGTACGACTGAGAGTTTATATAAACCAATATGTATGTATTGGGTTGTATTTTTGACAGACGCCCTCATGTCAAGCTCATGTAAGTCCACACCCACATAATTTAGGAGTTTGACGCTTTTTTCTGATGAAAGAAGAGAGTCTAAGGTTTCTTACCCTGCATTGAATGTTTAAGTAGTCCTAAAACTGGGTCCTGGAATTTGAATGACAATGACAAAAACCTTGGCAATGAAGTGGACATATTTTTGCACGTCTGGCAGTGAATGAGTTAATATGTTCTGTAAACTACCTAATTCGAGCTCCAGCAGTTTTGAAAACTATAAAAGCTGCATTCTATTGTATTGTGTTCGCTTTAGGGCATCTCTATCTAGTGGATGCATAACGCAACCGTAGCCACTATTGTTACTTCTATTCTATGCACTTTGTAATGTGGTGAGACCTTCATATGTCTAACTGTTTTATAATAGGCCATTCATTGAAGGTGCTCCTTGAAGTCCGAAGTGTCTTTTATTGTGCTGTATACGATAATTGTTCTGAACCAATGATTAACCTAAAATTGTCTAAACCCGTTGATCACAGGAATTATTCTATGACTTCTGTACTTCTTAACGAAAATGATGATGTTTATTGTGTTTCATCAAAATGAAACATTTGCAATGTATACTTTGCAAAACAATAACTCAACCGGTAATTACATCTTCGAGAAAAAAAACATACTGTCAACTCATCTATTTTTTCATCCCTAAACAATACCAACGGTGAATTGCAAAATAATATAACGCATGTTTTAATTGATAGGGTGATTGCGTCGAAAAATATCCAATTGTGACCATCCAAGTATGCATGCAATTGAGCTCAGTTTTTGCATCGTAAGAGAACGTGGCACGATAGTGTGCAAAAGCTAGAAAAAAGGGTTCTTTTAGCTTACCAAGTGCTTGAACAAAGTCCAGTTGGTGAATAGTGAGGACAGGTACCTAAACTTGATAGAGTGACTGTCAAACCGTATACTAATCCCAGTCACTCACTCAGCAAATGAGGGACAGGTGGTAAATGGAAAAAGAAAGGCACAGAAAACAAGTCAAGGTGGCTTCGAGAGCAGCTTTGTATCATCATTTAAGTTAGGGCACCTCTAACCTGCCTTTTATTTTTTCTTTTACAGACATATGTGGCCAATATATTGATAGCTGTCAATCCTTACTATGACATCCCGAAACTATATGGCCCTGAAGCCATCAAGTCATACAAGGGAAAGTCTTTGGGGACTCAGCCCCCGCACGTCTATGCAATTGGTGAGAGCTCATGCTTTAAGTAAAAAGTTTCTATGGATGAAAATCCCTGACACAATGATTTTTAAAATAGGTATTTGAGCAACCACCAAAGAAAAGCTTTTGGGACTTTATTTGCAATAGTCTGTACATTATTTGAAAAAATATAGTGTTCTTCAAAACACAGATTTAAGAGCGACAAGTGAACTCCCAAAGTTTAATATCGCACAAATGGCATATGCAGAATAAATATGCCTCTAAAAGTCCAAACCATCTGAAAACGTAGAATACACATGTAATTATTGTAGATGAATCAATCAGTTCAAATCAGCCATCAAATATTAATTACAAAAACAGTGTTTTAACCTCTTCTGTAGCCTTTCATGTGTTTTGAGATAGCTCCAAACAAGGCTGTGATCACCACATGACTGGAAATGGAACTCGCTGCGACATCTAATAAGATTCAATCAGAAATAACAATGAGAATATGAGCAGTACAATATACATAAAATATACATTATTTAACACATTCTTTTATTTGATCAAATGGGCGATCGATCACACATTGTCAATACACTGTTAGAAGTAAAAATATTGTGTTGAACAAATGGCTCACAATAAGTTTTGTTTTGGTCGCAGTTTGAGCCTTGAACAATCCGATGCACTTTACACTTTCATTTCCTGTGGCGGAAAAAAAACATCGAAATAATAACATCTTGGAAATTCACCTGCATCACCGGATTCCTTTCAATATTGGACCACCTTGGTTTTTTTTTATAGTCACATATTATATAAAAGACAGGGTTTTGGAATCCTTACACAGCCAGATGTTGATTCTTGGAAATATGATTAATAGGCCACACAACTGAGAATTACTAGAGCATAAATTTGCTAATCATTTTACTGGCACGGAAATGACTGATGTGTTTTTCCTCACTTGCATTAGCTGACAAAGCCTACAGAGACATGAAGGTCCTGAAAATAAGTCAGTCCATCATCGTTTCTGGTGAATCGGGTGCTGGCAAAACTGAAAATACCAAGTTCGTTCTCAGGTATGATCCTGAACGACCCCGACTTAGCCAGGTTTAATGCAGACTGCCTTTGAATGTGTAAGTGTAGAACCGTATTTTCCAGTGTATAAAGCACACCCAAAAGCCTTAATTTCTTTCAAAAGATGACCCTGCACCTTATACGAAGGTGGCCTTATATGCGAAGTAATATTGAGTCACAACAGGTCTCGCAATTGTTTTCAGCAGCCACTGACTCCTTTTCAAGAAGTCGTCAGTGGACGAGCATTCTGCTCCATAAAGCGCCTTCTAAGGTGGTGTGCCTTACGTTTGGGAAACTTTCATATATTTATATATTATTTGTGGAAACATTTTTTCATTCATTGAAGGTGCGCCTTATAGTCCGGTGCTCCTTTTAGTCCGGTGCGCCTTATATATGGAACAAGTTTGATATTTTGACATATTTAATTGGGGGTGCACCTTATACTGGTGCTGCTTATACCAGTGTTTGAAATAGCGTCTGTCCGGTGGCCCGGGGCGTACAACTGTTACGTCGGGCGTACAACTTTCAAAACGTTCAAGAAACAAAACGTGATGTATTTATTTTTTTTTCAAATCAAACGTTTGTTTTATTCAATAAAGCAAAAGCTACAAACAAAACGCTACGAGCCGCGTGGACTCCACTTTCTCAGCGGCTTTCAAAACTCTGAAGTACAGTACACTTTTCAGTCAGGGTGTAGTCCGAAGCAGGCTTCTAATTAGCTGCCGGTGCCGAGTATGCAAATTGCCAAACGAACGTTCGTATGGCAATTTGCATACTCTGCACCGGAAGCCAATCAGAAACCTGCTTCGGAATACACCGTGACTGAAAAGTGTACTTCAGAGTTTTGAAAGCCGCTGAGAAAGCGGAGTCCACGTCGCTTTGAGCCGACAACATAACGCACATGTTGCATTGTACACCATTATGACAAATGGCAACTGATGCAAAATTTTCAGCAAGGTACTTTTACCATAAATTAGGCAAGGGAGCATTTGTGGTTGGTACTTCCTTAATTTAAAAAAAAAAACCTTTAAACTTCGCAACAATGTTTTTTTTTTCTTTTTTTTTGGGCCGGTTAGATGTCTTTATGTGTTTTAAGTTGTGAAAAATCGGGCAGGCAACTTTATGGCCGGGCCGGCAACTTTTCAGAGTTGTCTGCCCGGGTGTCCACTAACTTTTTGTCATGAGTTTCAGGCACTGCTTATACACTGGAAAATATGCTATATTATAGTGTGCATGTGTATAATATAATATATACAATGCAGTGTACCCTGCAAACAATATATACAGTATATTGTCTCTCTGCTTTCTGTATTCATCTTTTGGTTTGCATCGTCATCCTTTTCATCATTTTGACTGCATCTCTTTTCTGTAGATATCTGACCACAACTTATGGAAGTGGTCAAGATATTGATGAGAGAATTGTTGAAGGTAAAGATAACTTCAATGAAATCATTTTACTCCAGAATGCCAGTGTGATCTTGACCCGTACAATATGTTTCCCCCTCCAGCTAATCCCCTACTGGAGGCTTTTGGAAACGCCAAGACAGTCCGTAATAATAACAGTAGTCGCTTTGGGAAGTTTGTTGAAATCCATTTCAATGAGAAGGTGATGCAACAGTCTAGCTTAACCTGTCATCTTGTGCGTCAGCAGCTATTTCAAAGTGTGTTGTGTTCCTCCCATGTTGGCAGAATTCTGTCGTGGGTGGATTTGTTTCCCATTATTTGCTGGAGAAGTCGAGGATTTGTGTGCAAAGTAATGACGAGAGGAACTACCACATCTTCTACAGGCTTTGTGCCGGAGCATCTGACGACATCAAGAAGAAACTGCACCTCGACTCACCAGACAGCTTCAGAGTTAGTGTATTCCTTCTTCACATTAGCATTACGATAATGTCATTTTATACTTCACAACATTAAGGCCACACTGCCAATAAGAAAAAAATAGGGAATAATTTCTATTGTGAGAAAATGACTGAAAGAAAAGTACAGTATGTCTTTATTCAACAAGTGAGGCATATATATCGTTGTTATTTACCACTGGACAGTGGCGGGCCGTGGATTTCATCGCTAGGCCTTCAGTAGTGCTACGTCTAAATCAATCCAGACTGAAAAAAGTGTGTTTTGATATACTACAAGTCCACTAGAGGGTACCATTAGTCAGGAAATAACTGACTGATCTTTCATAATGATGTGCATTTTTTTCAGTCAATAAATCAGTAAGTCAGTAAATCTCCAACCAAATCCATTTTTTCTCCTCTTTCAGCCATTGTGGATTGAATAAACTGCTATTAAATCAACAAACTATATTTGCTATTATTGGCTAGTGACTTGGCAATCATAGTTTCCCAAAACTCTGACGTTCCCAGCGCCTTCAAGAAAACGCTGGTACCCCTTTTGGGTTGCCAACTGGAAATCTGATTGGTTAAAGCAACGGTTTGAGGCGACTGGGCCCGAAGTTCTGATTGTGAAGGCGTACAGGTAGATTTCTGACCCTGGTAACAAATGATGGCTGAAATGTGATCGGTTAAATGCTTAAATATGAAAACACACATCTGAAGGCAGCGCAGCAGGGGAAAAGTAATGAAAGGAAGCTGAGAGCCAATTATGAATTATTTAATAATAATTCATGGACAAAATATAATTAACATCAGTCTGTGATTCAGATATTTTTAGGCCCGCAGAGAAGGCCTTGCAGGCCCTGATGGTCCGACACTGCCACTGAACTGGTGGAGTCACTCATTTTATGGGTGTAGACTGGCAATTCTATGAAAGTCCACTAGATGTCAGAGTGGTACATTTTGTGTTATGAAAGGAATTGCTTGATTACAGATTACGCACACGTACACACCCTCACACACATACACACACATAAAGATAATATACTAAGAAGTGTCATAGAAGAGACGGCAGTAACAATGTTTCCAGATCTGTGACTGGGACAGTGTCGCACTAAAGCTGATGTTTAGTGATTTCAGGAGTTTGGGCAATAGCCAGCAGAGAAATTTATTCATTAGGCTTCTGAGAAGAGCCTGCTTTGACCTGTTTCAGAACATTTACTCACCAATACTCTCAGGGCCTCCTTTGAGGCTGCTTCCTTGTTATCATATCTTCATCCGCCGTTCTTGTTCTATTCTTGCCTAACTTTGCACAAGAAGTGGCCTAACCCCGACACTGGACTTCAGTTCATCCCAGGGCAAACAAATAAAAACAAACATTTACAATCAGATTGTATAAAGAGTACCAGATTTTCCGGACTATAAAGCGCACTGGATTATAAAGTGCACATTCAATTAATGTCATATTTAAAAAAAAAATCCATATATAAGATGCACCACATTATTAGGTGCGCCTTCAATGAGTGACATATTTCAAAATGTTTGCCATATATATGGTCCATTGTCAGATTTTTGTAAAATTTTAGGTGTGTTTTGTAGTGCGGAAAATCTGGTAAATTAATACACTTTAGGAGCCGCTTTCAGGGCAGAGTTGCACTTCTGAAAATAAATTAAACAAACATGGCTTTCAAATTTGGAAGGTTTAGGAGTCAAAGGATCATAACTGTTATCAGGCTTTCGCAGAGCTTGTTGATGAGCTGATCATTTGTATCAGGTGTGTTGCAGCAGGCATAGATGGAAAGGTAGGAAAGCTCCCCTCGTGCACCAGAGTTTGAAACGCTTCCAGTAAAATGAGATTCAAACCCAGAATCTCTTCGCTGTGAGGCATGGGTGCAATCCCGCACAAATCTATGCAGCTTGAGACATCATCATATCGGTTTTTGTTCTAAATTTGGGGGAAGAGATGATCTGTAAATTGAATATCATTTCATGCAATAATCAGGTCATTGGGTGCATACATAATAGAGCATATGAAATATGCTCATCCCAGCCACAACATGTCCTGCTTGTTCAAACAACGACAGCAACAGGACCAAATACTCTCTTCTTAGATATTTGTCATTAAAATAGGTCCCAAGGTGGCAGCAACATCAACAGAGGCAATTATTTCACAGTGCTGCCTTCCAGTCAACTGTGAGAAGCAATATTAACAGGCATGAGAGAAAATCTTTCACTTGGCGACAATCAATAAGGAATATCTCTCGTATGTTTTCCCGCAATTGTGAAATGCGCTCATGCTAAATTGAGATTTAATTAAGCACAGATAATTGTGTCAGAATGTTTGCAATTATTTTCTTTCTTCGTTGCAGTATTTGAACCGAGGCTGCACCAGATATTTTGCAAGCACCAACTCTGATAAGCAAATCATGCAGAACCGCAAGAGTCCTGAGGTAAAGTCAGTTTCACTTCTTGCGTGGATTTGCTTTGCAAGAAAAGAAAAACAAAACTGCCGGCTCTCTTTTCCAAATTGTTTCACTGACAGTGGTGAGAAAATGCCAAATTATGGTAGGCACAGTATCAGCACCAATGGTAAAAATGTACGTTTGCTCAATCTCGTCGCTGAATGACGCAAAACGCGCTTGCTTTTGTTGACTTGAATCCTTGAAGAGATGTCTAATCGGATATTTCGAAACAACGGAAAATGCAAATGCAGACGCTCCCCTACTTACGAACAACGGTATATACAAACATTTTTGTAGTAATGTGTAGCATTCTCTCCAGTTATAAATGTACATATATATCTTGATAGAGGATATATTTTATTAAATGTTTGTTTTTCAATACAAACCAATACAGGTTACTTATACACGCTTTAAACATACTATTATAAATCTTAAACATACGTATTAGAGCCTTAAACATACATTCCAAACAAAATATAGCACTGAAGCAACTTAGAAACAAATTCACCTTACGAACTACCGTTCGGAACGTGTCTTGTTCGTAAGTCGGGGAGCGTCTGTATGACATCGTATACCATCGTCAAAAGCAGGTGGAATATTTTATTTTGTGTTAAATGTTTATGTTATGTAGTAAAATAATAGTGAGCAAAGCAATAGCTGGTGAAAGGAGTAAATTCTATTCTTGATTAAAAATGGGTATTATTGATGATTAATTTGGTGAGAAGTTGATTTTTGGATTCATGGTGTGCTGTCGTAGTTGTATAACTAGAAAATAGAGTGCAATGTTTGCATGCAGTGAGCAGGTGCAGTCTTGATTGACACTTAATGTGCTTTGCTGTAATCAATATTATTTCTGTTTTACCTCATCTCTCCACGATCTAACATCTTGTTTTCTTGGGTGACTCGCTAATGAAGTTGGCTGATTATTTATTTCTCCATCCCGCATCATGTTTATGGTATAAAGGACACTAAGGTGATGTATTTAAATTTAAATTATTGTTATTATTAATTTTTGGTATAATCTCTTCTATTTTCTGAGAGACATACTGCAGCATGAAGAATTGCATGTTTGTTTGTGCCTATTCAGATTTTTTTTCTGGTTTTATTGCAGATACACATTTTCAATTTAGAGACGTGTGCTTGACAGTGACGTCCTAGTAAAGCAGACTGTGGTCATTATTTCATTGTTTTTTTTACATGAGCTGTCAGCTTAGAACAGTGTGTCCGTTTGCAAGGAGTGTATTAGCTGTGAGCTATTTCGCTTTTGGATGCAGACTGCTATAGAAAGCATTCCTCACATGCTTTATTTTCTTAATCAGTTTTTTCTCCACTTCGGTCTGCAGCATGTGAAACTAGGCGCTCTCAAGGACCCTCTTCTTGATGACCATGGTGACTTTAATAGGATGTGCGTGGCCATGAAGAAGATTGGTCTGGATGACGCAGAGAAGCTGGACCTGTTTCGGGTGGTTGCTGGCGTTTTGCACCTCGGCAACATTGACTTTGAGGAAACTGGAAGTAGCTCAGGTTCGACAGATTCCGTATTCAATTTAACAGGGTAACTGTGTTAGGCAACTCCGCTGGAGTCGGGAATTGAAACTGCCAGGCGCTCCCGACAGACCCTCGCAATATGTTTGGGTTTGCCAGTTCGGATCGGCATCTTCCCCACCATCAGAGGCAACTCACCACCACGTGGTAATCAGTTGACAATTGCGCCCCTATTTTCACCTGATTGTCCAAAACATATGTCTGCAAATCACAATTTATATTCCATAAATGCAATGTTAATCACAATACTGCGTTTTGACTAGAGGAAGTGCATAGAACATGAACTTCAAGAATGGCACTTGATCATTGTGTTTCTTGTTCAAAGATCTTAAAAGCCACACTGTTGTAGAATTGTGTGAAATAATGTCAAACTTGTTAAAAAGAAACCTTAATAATTAGGAAACGCTTGTTAAAAGCTCAATATTTCATGTTACATAAAGAGAATGTAGTGTGCATGAATTGCTATGCACATGTCGCTGCACTCACTCTAAAGTCGGTTGGTTCATGCTAATTTCACATACCAATCGTACCATATATAACAAACACGGCAAATGTCTCAAAAATATTTTTACACAATATTCAAAATATATTTACAGAGGATGTATTTAAATACATCCTCTGTAAATGTGCTGACACCCTGTGTTTTTCTGTACATTCTTTACATTATATCTCAAAATAATTTAGGTTCGTGATTTTTCTTTTAATGGTTTATTTTTATGAGTGCAGTCATTATTTGCTCAGGTGTCTGGCTCCTGTTTCGGTTTTCACAAAATTATTCATCATTATATTCATAATAAATTGAGTTTTATTTTCAATTGATCAATTTCAATTTTTATTCAATTATATATTTTGAAAGATTTGAAGTTTATATTCAGACTGAAATAAAATAGCTGTATCATTGTTCATTGTATCGTTGTTAACCCCTTTACGCCGAGCGTGTTCATATGAACCCAAATAAATTCATTTTGAAATGCATTAATGTTGTTTCTTGCCACATTAATTATTGTTAATTATAGATCATTGTATTATTGTTAATTATATACTCCGCTTGAACCTATTTGATACTCTGTTTTGATTTTATTTTGATTTTTTAAATGAATTTATCTGTGTTCATATGAACACGCTCGGCGTAATTGGGTCAGTTGTAGATATTTACATATATATTTTAAGAGAATGTAATGTGTTTTTTTTTTTTTTTTTTTACATTTTTCATTCATATTGAATTATTTTAGATAATCCAATCCACTGTCAAATTGAAACAAAGTCAACATATTTATCTGATTTTATATTATACAGTAATAGGTGTGTCCATGTTGTATAGGGGGCTGCGTTCTAATGAATGAATCCAGACAGACTCTGGAATACTGCGCCGATCTGCTGGGTCTGGATCAGGATGATTTGAAGGTCAGCCTCACAACAAGGGTCATGCTCACGACGGCAGGGGGCGCTAAAGGAACAGTTATCAAGTAAGAACTGACGCATTGTGGTTGGCTGCTTGATATATGATTTTTAACTGAAAGCAGTGAGTGCGTAACAAAGCTCGTAAAAGTGAGAAAGAATAGTAAAATCTTGTAAAAAAAAAAGTAGAGGAATTTGTGTTGTTTTCTTAAATGCTTTCAAGTAATTACACAAGATTGATCGAACACGAATGCTCTTTGAGAGTGTCATACATAACGTATACAAGTGCACAAGTAGTTATGAAAGACACACATTGCATCCTGCATCAGATGTCATACTTACTGTATTTTATCAATGTATCACTTATTCAGTACACTGTGTAACAGGCCCTACTGGCTTTGCTCCCATGTATATGCATTGGGGATGTGGTGTTTGAGTGATTGGACCAGGCTTGGTCGATTAATATTTGAAAAGGGCCAGATGCTGGCCTGGCCTGGAAGTGTTTCCCCCATATGAATAATGCAGCAGATATCTGAAGAGGCAGGCAAGTGTGGCTTCAACACCATATATAAAAAAAAAAAAAACCTGTTTGGAGGTCTAAGACGGGGTCTGCCTTTGTCATAAAGGCCCAGACTGAATCACGCTGCCTTGGGGAGTTTGACTGCAGTATAAAGCTGTGGACGCTGTTATTGTATCACTCATGGCTGATCCTCTCTCCAGAGGGGATGTGAAACATTGCTATGGATAAAAATGCTTGTCAGATCTTTCTAACATCGGATGACTTTTATATGACCTGCAACATTTAAAACAAAATGGAGAAAGTGAACGATTTTTTTTTCCTGAGAAATCTGAATGAGTGTGGAATTTAAAAGAGTTGGAAAATGTGAAAAAGATTCATGATTGCTAAATGGCACATATATTAATATTAAATTCCCGCAGTTCTCCCAACAGTAATATCCGAGTTGAACTCGGGGTCACTGTGGGGATGCACTTTGTCCTCACAGTCAACCCCGATAAATAATGAATGTTTAAAAAAAATGTGATAAAACGGCCATTAGAAAGTCGAGAAAAGGTCAAGTGCCATGCTCCGCTTTCCATTTATCTTTGGTTAATATACTTGAAGCAAAATTTGACTGCTTTGTGAAAAATACACCTAAAGACACAGCGACAACTGATACTCTTTCACACAGCTTTATTGAAAAAAGAAATTGTTTCCTGGAGAGCGGGCTGCCCCACTATGAAGATGTCAGTTATTTCATCACATGTTGTCACTCTAGAGTTCCTCTGAAGGTGGAGCAAGCTAACAACGCCCGCGATGCCCTCGCCAAGGTGGTGTACAGCCGCCTCTTCGATCATGTGGTCAAACGAGTGAACCAGTGTTTCCCTTTCAAGTCCTCCTCAAGCTTCATCGGGGTGCTGGACATTGCTGGCTTTGGTACATAGACAAAGTCAAATCATAAATGATTGAATAATTCTTCCAAATGATTTTGAGCATTTTTTAAAGTTCAAATAACCATCCAAAGTTGAACACAACCTGGTTATTCTTCGATACATGATTCACTTCGAAATGCTTTAAATTTCAACACAGATTTCCCATGGGAAGTAATGCAAAGGGTAGAAAACTATCACTGTCATAAAAAAAAATGTAATTAACTCATTCGCTGCCAGGCGTTGTGCAGAAATGTGTCCACTCCAGTACCAGGGTTTTTGCGATTTTCACTCAAATTGCAGGACCCACAGAATATTGAATTTTAGCACTACATAAACATTCAAGGCAGCATAAGAAACCTTAGACTTTCTTCTTTCATCAGAAAAAAAAAGGGTTTATATGGGCCTGGCGTTACCTGAGCTTGAAATGGGGGTGGCTGTACAAAATGCAAAACAATACATACATATTGATATATGTAGCACTTTAACAACAGCTGAAGCTGTAAAAAACCGCCAACATGGAAAAAAGGCAAATGCTGCCCCCTCGTGGAAAGGAAAAACATTGCCAGAGGTCTGACCAGCGTTTTATCAGCACCCCTGCAGGAAAAAACAAAACCCGAACTAATTCGGGAATGGCGTTCCACATGACACTTTACGATTCCCGAATAAATTTGGTAATGACATCGAAGGATTTCATTGTCAAGGCAGAATGACACACAACACTTTGACACTCCTAAATGTAAGATATGTATGTTAAACAAAAACAAAGTTAAATTACTTCCACTTTGAAGACACCAGTCAGATCCATCATTTGATCATGTTAATTTTCAAACGCAAGTCAAATGTATTCATTTTGTGCTCTTCCTTTTCCTCAGAGTACTTTGAACACAACAGCTTTGAGCAGTTCTGCATCAATTACTGCAATGAGAAATTACAACAGTTCTTCAATGAGCGCATCCTGAAAGAGGTAAATAAGCAGCAAGTTTGAGTCAACCTCAGAAACCTTCCCTGTCATGTCACAAAGTGACAACTTATTTACTCTTGTGTTGTGACAGGACGCATTGTGGATGACATCCTTGCTGCACTGTATTTGTCTCCCGATGTTCTCGACAAAATTAGAATGCTAATTTCCCTGGGGATGTGATGAGACTTGTTTTTCTTCTGTGATCTCTTAATGTGATTTTCTTCTAGGGCTTCAGTTAAAAGGAATATAGTTTTTAAGTTACTTCAGGCACTTTGAAAAATCTCTAATATACATGTTCTACTACTTTTTGTGCAGGAACAAGAGCTCTATCAAAAGGAAGGTCTGGGAGTAAATGAAGTCCATTATGTTGACAACCAAGACTCCATTGGTAGGCTCGCTTTCATTTCGTGGGTACCACGGAAACAATCCACGTAGGAGCTATATTTAAATAAAAGCTGCTGTAAAAGTAATCACTGCCGTCCTCACAGTGTGACTGAATTAGAATTTCCTTTTGAACCTAATACATTTGAACTAGTCACGATTCATATTCAATTGTGTCCGCTTTCAATTTTGGCATGAGGGGACTCAACACCAACATTCTGTAGAGTGAAGGGTGTCAGGGCAGCAAGGAAATTTTTTTAAAAAAGTCACATCTTGAGTAGTGCCACTTTTACAAAATTGCATATTCTCAAGTAAAAATGCAATTTTATTTGGAAACAAAAAGTTTGGGAAAATATAAAAATACCTGTTTGATATATATATATATATATATTTTTTTTTCATCTTTTAATATTGTAATATTTATACTGTCTTCTGTCTTATCTTATCCAATATGTATTTACTCCCCTATCATATTAACTCCCCTATCAACAACTCATTTATCACAAATTATACATAAAAATTGGGCTCAATCGACAGTGGTTTAAAGTTCACATTTGATGCTTTACTGATATCTTATTCAGGAATTAATTTTCCTGGATCTGATTTTAAACAAGGGACCTTACGATCTGTTCTGGAGCATAGTTGTCATTTGATTTTGTATTTTTTAATGCCATAAATCAGTCATGCTTACAGGATTAAGCACATTACACAAAATATATAACCTTTACTTTGTGGTCTCGTAACATTAAAGTAAGCCACTTGACGACACTGTTAAAATGAGGCTATGCCTCGGGGGTTAAGATACTGTATGTAAACTGCAACACACACAACTGAAAGCACTGTTTGGAAAGCCCACATTTTAACCATACACACCACAGGAGGCAATAAATGGTCTAAATTTTAGACCATTTATTTTGCTCAGATGTTCATCAGTGTGGCCAAAGTGTACCAGGCTTTCACTCCTCCAAGTAAACATATTTCTCATTACCCGAGAAGCGTGTGTCTGGAGGGAGACCATGTCATGAATCTTTGTGGCTATATCAGATTCTTTAGTAGCACATGAAGATGGGCGAAATGATACAAACTTGTTTGTTTTTGTCCCATATGTCAAATAAATCCCACAATTAATAGGATGAAATACTCTGCGTATCAAGGTGTAGTATCTTGATTTGTGTTTCAAAGGCTGGGATTATTCAGGTGTGAGTTTAACTGACAGCCGTGAATAACATTTATGACTTGCAAATGACCATTTGGGCTGCACATTAATTCACTCATCAGTCTTCGGGATTCATGCGCAGGTGCTTGTTCATGCAAATACTTCCGGGAGGTCCTTGGCGATTAAATTATATTCCAAACATAGCATGTCACATGAATAATTCAACCATGACACTGAATGAGCATCCCGATGAACACATTGTGTGCTTTGAATATTCACATTGAGTGGACATTTCTAATAGATGTTACACGATTCATTGCATTGTATAATGTTTGAGGGTTTTCGCCTTTGGGATGTGTGTCTGTCTTATTTGCAGACCTTGTCGAAGCAAAGCTGGTGGGTATTCTGGATATTCTGGACGAAGAGAATCGTCTTCCTCAGCCCAGTGATCAACATTTTGCCCTGGCCATTCACAGCAAGCATAAAGACCATTTCAGACTCACGGTTTGACAGCTTAACTACTTGCCTCCCCACATCATACACCCACACACACACACACACATGCGTCTTGCTTTCTTCTACTATCATTCTTTTTTTCCATTTGTGGGGTATGAGAGATCAACTCACCATTCATGTTTATGGTTGCAAGGCTCATGTGCTCGAGCAGTTATGTGACTGAGGCAAATACCTTGCAAGCATGACATTCTTTTAGATTACACCTTTGCCACCCCTTCAACTTTTAAAAGAAATTCATTGAAACACAAAAAAGAAAAAAAGGTAATGATAATCATGAACGTATAATCTTTGGATAAGTGTTGTCCCGGACTCGTAAACAGTTTCTCAGATTAATTGAAACGTTTTACCGGCTAGCACTCAGATCTTTTCAATGGCATACCTACATAGTGTTAAAAACGCCCTTTCACTATGGGCAAATTGCTTTTCTTCATATCTTGCGAATCATTTGTGTGCCCAAAGATTACCGTATTTTCCGGGGGTGTAAGGCGAGCCCAAAAGCCTTAATTTTCCTAAAAAGATGACCCTGCATCTTATACACAGGTGTGCCTTATATGTGAACTAATATTGAGCCACAACAGGTCCCGCAACTACTCTCAGCAGCCACCGACGAGTGGAAGTGGTGCGTAACCCCAGCCTCTACTGTAGCGCCTTTATAATGTGGTGTGCCTTATATTGGGAAAACCTTGATATTGATTTATGTATTATACAGTAAAGTGTCGTTATATCGATATTCTCGGGAGTCCGAAAAAATATCGATATAACCGGGACTATCGATATATCCGACCCTGCGCGCATGTAATTTTCTCCTTGCGTTCATAGAAATAGTATCGTAATAAGCGGTACTATCGATATAACCGATATCGATATAACGAGACTTTACTGTATTTTTAAAACTGTTTTCATTCATTAAAGGTGCATCTTATAGTCCGGTGCACCTCATACAGTACATGGAAAAAGTTTGAAAATGCACTATTCATTGGGGGTGCGCCTTATATTCCGTAAAATACGATAGTCGTTATTTACTTATTTACCCTCAATAGAGGCTTGTTCCTTTCCGCACTAAACAAATACCCTTTAACTTAATAAGAGCATTTATTTCCTACATTACTGTGACTCTCCATGAGTCATCACCTTACCGTGGTGGAGGGGTTTGTGTGTCCCAGTGATCCTAGGAGCTAGGTTGTCTGGGGCTTTATGCCCCTGGCAGGGTCACCCATGGCAAACTGGTTCTGGGTGAGCGACCAGACAAAGTATGACTCAAAAGACCCCATATGAAGAGAAATATAAATGGACTTGGTTTTCCCTTGCCCGGACGCGGGTCACCGGGACCCATCTCTGGAGCCAGGCCTGGAGATGGGGCTGGTTGGCGAGCGCCTGGTGGCCGGGCCTACACCCATGGGGCCGGGTCGGGCTCAGCCCGAAGAGGAAACATGGGTCCCCCTTCTCAAGGGCTCACCACCCATGGGAGGGGCCAGAGGGGTCGGGTGCATTGTGAGCTAGGCGGCAGCCAAAGGCGGGGACCCTGGCCGTCCGACCCTTGACTGCAGAAGCTAGCTCTTGGGACGTGGAACGTCACCTCTCTTACAGGGAAGGAGCCCGAGCTGGTGCACGAGGTCGAAAAGTTGTGACTAGACATAGTTGGGCTTGCCTCCACACAACCCCTCTCGAGAGGGGTTGGACTCTCTTCCACTCTGGAGTTGCTCACGGTGAGAGGCGTAGAGCAGGTGTCGGCATACTTATTGCCCCCCGGCTCGCCGCCTGTACGTTGGGATTCACCCCGGTAGACGAAAGGGTTGCTGCCTCCGTCTTTGGGTGGGGGGACGGGTTCTGACTGTTGTTTGTGCATATGCACCAAACAGCAGTTCAGTGTACCCATCCTTTTTGGAGATCTTAGGGGGTGTGCTGGAGAGTGCTCCTCCTAGGGACTTCCTTGTTCTGCTGGGCGATTTTAATGCTCATGTGGGCGATGACAGTGAGACCTGGAAGGGCGTCATTGGGAGGATCGGCCTCCCGATCAGAACACGAGTGGTGTTTTGTTATTGGACTTCTGTGCTCGATACGAATTATCTATAACAAACACTTTATTCAAACATAAGGGTGTCCATATGTGCACGTGGCACCAGGACACCCTTGGTCGCAGTTCGATGATTGACTTTGTAGTTCTATCATCGGATTTGCGGCCTCATGTTTCGGACACTCGAGTGAAGAGAGGGGCGGAGCTATCAACTGATCACCGCCTGGTGGTGAGTAGGCTTCGTTGGTGGGGAAGATGCCAGTCCGACCTGGCAGACACAAACGTGTGTTGTGAGGGTTTGTTGGGAACATCTGGCGGAATCCCCTGTCAGAAGGAGTTTCAACTCCCACCTCCGGCAGATCTTTACACATGTCCCGGGGGAGGTGGGTGACATTGAGTCCGAATGGACCATGTTCCATACCTCCCTTGCTGAGGCGGCAAATTGGAGCTGTGGTCGTAAGGTGGTTGGTGCCTATCATGGCGACAACCCCCGTACTCACTGGTGGACACCAGTAGTAAAGGATGCCGTGAAGCTGAAGAAGGAGTCCTATCGGGCCTATATGGCCTGTGGGACCCCTGAGACAGCTGACAGGTATCGAGTAGCCAAACGGAATGCAGCCTCGGTGGACGGCAAAAACACGGGCATGGGAAGAGTTCGGTGAGGCCATGGAAGCCGACTTCCGGACCGCTTCGAGGAAATTCTGGTCCACCAACACCTTCCTTGGAGGAAGCAGTGTCTGGGAACTCTGAGGTGGGCTCTCCGATCTCTGTGGCTGAAGTCACCGAGGTGGTTAAAAAGCTCCTTGGTGGCAAGGCCCCGGGGGTGGATGAGATCTGCCCGGAGTTCCTAAAGGCTCTGGATGTTGTGGGGCTGTCATGGCTGACACGCCTCTGCAACATTGCGTGGTCATCGGGGAGAGTGCCTCTGGATTGGCAGACCGGGGTGGTGGTCCCCCTTTTTAAAAAGGGGGACCGGAGGGTGTGTTCCAACTACAGAGGGATCACACTCCTCAGCCTCCCTGGAAAGGTCTATTAAGGGGTTCTAGAGAGGCGGGTCCGTCGGAAAGTCGAGCCTCAGATTGAGGAGGACCGGTGTGGTTTTCATCCCGGCCGCGGAACAGCGGACCAGCTCTACACCCTTGGCAGGGTTCTCGAGCGTGCATGGGAATTCGCCCAACCAGTGTGCTTTGTGGACTTGGAGAAAGCGTTTTACCGTGTCCCTCGTGGAGATCTGTGGAGGGTGCTTCGGGAGTATGGGTTATCGGAGCGCCTGATACGGGCCGTTTGGTTCCTATACGACCGATGTCAGAGTCTGGTTCGCATTGCCGGCAGTAAGTCGGAATCGTTTCCAGTGAGGGTTGGGCTCAGCCAAGGCTGCCCTTTATCACCGATTCTGTTCATAACCTTTATGGACAGAATTTCTAGGCGCAGCCAAAGCGTTGAAGGTTTCCGTTTTGGTGGCCTCACTATACAATCTCTGCTTTTTTCAAACAATGTGGTACTGTTGGGACCTTCAAGTGGAGCACTCCAACTCTCTCTCGAGCGTTTCGCAGCCGAATGTGAAGCGGTTGGGATGAGAATCAGCACCTCCAAATTTGAGACAATGGTTCTCAGTCGGAAAAGGGTGGAGTGCCCTCTCCAGGTCGGGGCGGAAATTTTGCATCAAGTGGAGGAGTTTAAGTGTCTGGGAGTCTTTTTCACGAATGAGGGTGTGAGGGAGTGAGAGGTCAACCGGCGGATTGGTGCGGCGTCTGCTGTAACGCGGACTTTGTACCGATCTGTCGTGGCGAAGAAGGAGCTGAGCCAAAAAGCAAAGCTCTCAATTTACCAATCGATCTACATCCCAACTCTCATCTATGGTCACAAGCTATGGGTTGTGTCCGAAAGAACGAGATCCCGGATGCAAGCGGCCAAAATGAGCTTTCCCCGTCAGGTGTCCAGGTGAGAAGATCGGTCATCCGGGAGGGGCTCAGAATCGAGCCGCTCCTCCTCCACATAGAGAGGAGCCAGATGAGGTGGCTCGGGCATCTGATGAGGATGCCCCCTGGACGCCTCCCTGGTGAGGTGTTCCGAGCATGCCCCACTGGCAGGAGAACCCGGGGATGACCCAGTACACACTGGAGAGACTATGTATCCCAGCTGGCCTGGGAACGCCTCGGGCTCCGCCAGGACGAGCTAGAAGAAGTGGCTGGGGAGAGGGAAGTCTGTGCTGAAGCTGCTGCTCCCGCGACCCGACCCTAGATAAGCGGCAGAAGATGGATGGATGGATGGATGGACGGACTACTGTGATATATCCTTATAATATGTTATTGACAAATTTTAATTATTATCAGTTAGCTGGAAGAAATCATGCAGTTCTATGCTGCATGGTTAGTCTTAAATGGTTGATTTTTAATATCCACTTAAGTTATCAGATATGGTTCGTTGCATAGGAAATGGGCTTCACTTTTCTCGTGCTTTTCTGCCTTTAAGGTACTTAAAGCACTTTTAATGTCACCTCGTTCACCCACTGAATAATGATGATGCCATATGTTGCTATGGAAGGAACGTCTTGTGGCTCAGTATCTTTCTCAGGCATCAAAGTAAAAAAAACCCTGTTTTGCAAGGCACCCACCACTACTTGAGTCGATCCAAATGCGCTCCATTTTTCACAAGTACAAATAATGCAGGTTCTCATATAAAACTGCCCTATTTTGGATAATTATAATGACGTAAGATAATGCAGCTCAAGTGTACCTCGTGAAACATATGGAAGATAACCTGGTTGCCAGGCAGCAAAATGGGTGCTAATGGCCCTTTTTTAAGAACTATGCCTACCAGGCTTTGCACACAGCACTTTGCACTCGCATTTTTGTCTGAATTCAATCCAACTGCGGTAGCTTTTTTCCCAATCAATAGTGCACCAACTGAATATTGCAATATTCAGTTGATAAACAATGTTTTCCTGCTTAAATAGTTATGGAGAATATAAACATTACATTTTTGTTTCAGTGCTGTCAATAGATTTGATGTGCATTTGATGTGTCTCTGCTGCTGTGCCTCCCAGGTTCCCAGGAAGTCCAAACTGGCTATTCATCGGAATCTCCGGGACAATGAAGGCTTTATTATCAGGCACTTTGCAGGCGCTGTCTGCTATGAAACGGTAATTTTTTCAACAGTGCCTAATAGATAGAGCGACGTCGCCATCATAAATATGCATTGTACAGGGACAAGAGTGTGAGTGAAAACTACAAAAGAAAATTAACAGTGAGCGATGCAGGTTGGAGTTGTTGATGAAATATTACAGCAAGTTCTAAATGGGTGTCAAATCTTCAGCTTCTCATTTCTGCCTCAATCTCAATCATAAACGGCTATTGTAAGAAGGTTGTTATCAATGTAATTTTTTTGTCAGCCGTGTATATTGATAGACAGCACTAAATGCGGCTTTATTTCCCTGACGTGTAGCATTTTTTTTTCTAGACAGTCAAATACTGACTGCGTGTGTTTGTGCCAACAGACTCGATTTGTTGAGAAGAACAATGATGCCCTCCACATGTCCTTGGAGAGCCTCGTGTGTGAGTCTAAGGACAACTTTGTTCGAGAGTTGTTTGAGACCTCAGCGACTAACAAGGACTCCAAACACAAGGCGGGAAAACTCAGCTTCATCAGCGTTGGAAACAAATTCAAGGTCAGATAGGACCCATAAATTGTTACATTATTCCTCGTCTTAAGTCATCAATTATATCAAATGACGAGACATTTGCAGTTGCTTTCAGCATTTCCATATTGAATAGGTACAAAGAAAAGTGGAATGATGACTGAATAATCCACCATGTTGAAAACAATTAAAGATGCACAAAAATATCAAAATGTGTCATTTCTAAAATCCAAAAGTTGTGGAAATACAAATCACTGTAGACAGCAGTGGCGGACCGTCAAGACCTCAAAAGCCTTCTCTGCTGGCCAAAAATATCCAAATCACAGATATAATCATGTCAATTATTTTTGTCCATGAATTCTTATTAAATAATTCCAAATTGTCTTTCAGCTTCCTTTCATTAATTTCCCCCTGTTGCATTGCGTCCAGACATGTTGTTTTGTATTGAAGCATTTAACCACATTTCACATTTCAGCCATCATCAAGGGTCAGAAATCTACCTGGACGCCTTCACAATTAGTTCTGCGGGTCCTCTCGCCTCAAATGTGTCGAGGAAGCTGTTGCTTTAACCAATCAGATTTCTAGTTGGCAACCCAAAACGGGTACCAGCGCCTTCTTGCAGACACTGGGAACGTCAGATTTTTTTTCAAACTATGATTGGCTTCTCACTCGCCAATCATAGTTTCCGAAAACTGATTTTATTACTGGCCGCTAGTGACAAGAGCAGACTAGCCAGAGCTAGCACACTATCAATCGCGAGCTGCATAAGCAAATACGTACCGTATATTGTGTTCATGTAATAGCAGTTTTGTGGGTTGCCACAATGACTGAAGGAGCAGAAGAAATGGATTTGGTTGCAGATTTACTGTTAAAGCCATTTTCAAGACGGACTTTTCAAGAAAAGTTGGACATAATTAAGAAAGGTCGGACTAGCAAAATTGCAAATAATATTGCGATTTTATGAAGCTATTATTGATGCTTTGCCATCCTTCGCCAATCATCTTCTCTGTGGTATGAAAGAGTGACTAAAGGCCTCGGAATGACATGCATGGCCGCCAATGGGAGACAGGATATCTCAAACATCAAACAAAACTGCTAGGCTGAAAAAAAATATTGCGACATCGGCATAGTTTTGCTCAGTCATATGAGCAAAACAATTATTTTCAACCTCTCTTAAATAAATACATGCAAATTTGAATAGCTTTAGTTGAACGCATAGTTGCTAGCCGTGGTTCACAACCATCAATGTTTCTGGAATGATATCCGCACCCCATGTAGTATGTCTACAGATATCTCAACATGCGATTTTTTGTATCACATACACAGTTGGAGGCTTTTAAGTCCTTGTCTCATGGTATCTA
>NC_142742.1:11485000-11515000 GCF_051943395.1 Hippocampus bargibanti | reverse complement strand
CCAGACTAAATTCTGGTAGACCTGTGCAAAGAGGTGAATCATTCATGAAAATGGTGTTTTGCGCCTTTGTGGATGTGAACACAGCCGACCTGATTTGCTACCCTCAAAGAGGCCCTGCTGCCATTGCTACGTCGCAGCCAGTGGGCTGATTATTGTAGGTTTTTTGTCATGATAATATTAATAATGTGAATCTGTCTGCCTGAACCTCAATCTCACCAAAATAAACTACCCAAGCCAGTACGTTGTTCCAGCAGGCGAAAAGTCCATTTTCAACCATCAAATTGCCAGCTGCCCACAGGGCTCGCCCCTATAAGTCAGATGCAGGGAGACATGAACTAAATTCCAAAGCATGCTCATCAAGGTTAGCCTTGACACTAAAATCAGAATACGCCATTTTTCAGCTGTGTTGTGTACAAGTAAAGATCCCTCTATGTTTACACATCTACACACAGAAGTCTTCTTTAAGTCCTCAATCCTCGTATTCTCTTCTCTGGATCAATATTTTCAATCAGCTCATACAGATGAAATCCTCTCTCCTATAATGTCATTTAGTATGGCTGTTCCTTAAATGATCAAACTTGATTAATAAAATCCCAGTCGACCCCGCGCAATAACAAACCTTTTATTGGAGTTTCCAAGGACCGAAAATCAACGAATCTGCATCACATCCAGTGAGCATTCCCCGCAAGTCTTGCTTTTCTTCAAACGGTTGCTCCTGTGCTCCATTAGCAGCGAGGATAGATGAGAGGTGATAATGCCTGAGGCTTCCTGGCTGACAGTGACGCAGCGGTGATTCCTGACCCTTCCGCTTCATCTCAGTGAGCCTCTCAACTGCCTTTTTCTTCCGTTAGCCTATTAGCAGCTCAAAGACAACACTCGCAGTGCTCTGAGCACCCTTTCGCGAAGTGAATAATTCATGACATGCCAATGCCTGTCATTCAGGCCTCTATACTTTGGGGACAAGACCTTGTCACCTCCCCGTCTTTGTGTTCCTGTTAGTGGCTCACTCTCATGAATCTGCGCAATACAGTGAGACCTCAACTTATAAACACCTTATCTTACAAACTTTTCATCTTATGAACGTCAAATTTATGAAAATTAAACCTTATAATAAGCAATACGTCTTATAATAAGCACTATTTTCATAATACACACCCACCACGGCTGGCGGAATGATCTTCGGCGGAAGCACACAACCGAACAGCGCTCCAGCCGGCGCTGCTTTCCACACCCCCTCTCATTGAATGCACACCTCGATCGCCTACTTGGAGTTTTTGCTGATAATTTATGATGGGACCGAAAAAAAACACCACAGGCTCGTGTTCAGCCCAAGAAGACACAAAATAAAATCACTGTCGCTGAGAAGGAGATAATTGAAAAACACGAACGAGGTGTGCGTTTGTGTGATTTAGTGGCCGAGCACGGCTATGCTAAGTCAACCATTCCTCCCATTCTCCGGAACAGAGAAGCCATCAAAGGTGCGTCTGTTGCAAAAGGTGTTTCCGTGCTCGGAAGCGACGGTCTCGGGCAATCAAAGCAGTTGAAAAACTTCTGTTAATTTGGATTCACGAAAAGCAGCTATCCGGCGACAACGTGAGTAAAGCTATTTCATGCGAGAAAGCACGGCTAATTCACGCCGATATCGCCATGCGCCAACCTGGAAGTTCGGCGCTTATTGAGGATTTTAAAGTCAGTAACGTATGGTTTGAGAAAATCTGAGGGCGAGGAGGAGAAGGCAATGTTGGCAGAGTGGAATGATGTGCAGGCTTTTACCGAACAGTTCCATCCAGAAAAGACTGGCTATGACAATCATCAACATTATGAACGATAATGTGATGCCTCAGCTTCGTAAGACCTTACAAGTCAGAAAGCAACAGGTGTCAATTAAGAGGTTTTTAATCAGCAAAAATGATGAGGAGTCTCCAAAGAAAAAAGAGAAGCCACACCAGAGGTTAAGTTACCAACAGTCCTTATGGAAGGTGACTGTCCTTCCATAAGCCATTAACGACCATCAAAAAGGTAAATAAAACTTTATTTTACAGCACAGTTTATTTCTTTAATTACAGCCCTCATGTAATGTGCCTCCCTTTGTGACTTTATGACACAATGCAGTGTATTTCTTTCATTACAATACAATAGCACATTTATTATACATAGAATAATGTATGTTGTGTGTAGTTTTAAGGCTTATTTAGTTAAAAACTATATTTTATGGAAACCCGGGAACGGATTATTCCCATTTTTATGGTTTCCTATGGGATTTTTTTTTAGATACACACTTTTCGCCTTACACACTCTGTCTGGGTACCAATTAAGTTCGTAAATTGAGGTCTCACTGTATACTCACCTCATTTGGACTGTTTTTTCATTTGTTTTTTGGGGGGCTGTTGCATGTTAAAACTTTGGCACCAAATATAGGTCCTCACGAAAAGCTATTCAAATTTGGAGCAAACTTTCATGCAAGGAAAAAAGAAATGATGATTCCAATTTTATTACCTCTGAAAATGTTATATTTTGATCGCTGGGTTTGTTTTTGTGTCCATATCTGTCTCCATTTTGTCAGATATTATCCCGGATTTTTACATTTGATAAAAGCACCCCAAAACCTTTGAGAATGGCAACATTTTTTAGATTTAAAAGAAATGCTAATAACATTCATTGATAAAGCCGCACCAACCCTGTTACCTCCACAGATTGGACAGAACCAGATCATAGTGTTTAAATATGTTCATCATGCGATCTAACTGTCAATTTTTTCGACTGTTATTTTGACATCTATGTTCGTTATGTAATGGCGATGACGACTCAACTGTTTAAACCCAATTTACTTGGGCTTCGAAGTCATGCCCCAGCGCGTCGCTGCCTTGGGAGCTTTTTAAGCTCAGAAGAGAGAGAACATACACTGATACAGTGCACATTGGACTCTTTTATGTTGGGTGATTTTGGCTCTTTTGGAATGACTGTCGATTTACACTCAATGCAACCATTACACTAATGTAAAAGTTTGATTATTCTTTGTTTGAGTGGTAATGCCTGGAGAGAGATGGGGGGGGGGGTTACATTGCTGTGTTCGTGCTCAAAGCACGTGGCAGCAAGTTCAGTCACTCATTAAAATGTCGGGGGGAACACAAGCAAGTTTGACAGACAGAAAATGTTCATCTCATTTCACAGAAGTGTTTTTTGCAGTCCGACTGCATGTTCCAGTCTTCTTCCTCTTGAACAAATTAGAAACGCAGCTCATATAAAGATGTGGACATGTGAAACAGATATAGTTCACACAGAAATAAGAGAAAAGTGGGCACCCTACCCTCCGAATCATCGTGGACATTAACTCATTCGCTGCCATTCACAAATTTATTCGGGAAGCGAAAATATGACGTAGCGCGGCATTCCCGAATTTGTTTGGGCTTGTTTTTTCTTGCTTGGGTTCCGATGATGTGCTGGCCAGACCTTGGGCAATGTTTTTCCCCTCCACAAGGGGGCAGCATTTCCCTTTTGTCGAGTGACAATGACAAAAACCCGGCACTGGAGTGGACACATTTTTACACATCTGGCAGAGAATGAGTGAATTCACTGAATGTCAATGAAACCCTGCATAAAATGATTTTGTGTGCCATTTCGAGACTGTCAGTGTGTTACGACTGCAGCTGTGATCACTCCTACAGCAGTGCAGATTTTCCTTTCTCAGATCCTCCCGTAACCCGCCTCTGATGCTCTTTCGCCACCCACTACGCATGATCACTTTTTTTCATTCATGAGAATATTGCTTCATGTGTGGTCGACAGATCAAATTCATTTGTTCACTTGTTCACATTTGACCACATGAACCGAACAAGCACAGCAGGCCCATTAGAATAACATGTAACGATAGTACACCTGAACAGAGCCACACTATATCTGTCATCAAGCCTACTGATCTTTCTTGTGATCTCATCATCCCGCCAACAGAGTTCAATAATGAACCGAAAGGAGATTGACAGCGAATACCAGGTGTTGGTGAAACAATCCGAGCAGCTGCTGTCCTCAATGCAGAAGAAGAAACAGCAGGAAGAAGAATCTGAGAGGCTGAAGCGTATCGAGGAGGAGATGGAGAAAGAGAGGAAGTGTCAGGAGATGGAAGAGCAACGGCGCAACCAGGAGGAAGAGGAACGAAGACTGTATGTGGCAACAAGGGGAAAGATGAGTCTAAAATATTTTGTAACCGTATTCAGGATTTGGTTTGAATCTGGGTCAACTCTTTTTAGGAAATCAGAGATGGAGCTGATGCGGAAGCAGGAAGAGGAGGATAGGAAAATGAGAGAGGAAGAGGAGAAGGTTCTGCAGGTTTGGGACACTCATTTTTTGTATCTATTTTGTATTCAACGTACTAAGCCTGCATGACAACTGAAGAAAATCTCCTCGAACAGTGTTCTGTGCTTGAACTGCATTTATCCGTCATTGGAAGGCCACCATAACCCACTCCTCTTCCAAGAAAGGATACTTGAAGCCAGCCAAATCTACTTGTCATTCACTCAGTGTTTTTAGCAAAATCATCGGTTGAGCTCTGTAAAAGCAGCATTGTGCATTTTAGGTTATTTTAATGATGTTTTACCTCAGTGTCCTGGAAAAAAAAATCTCCCCAGCAAAAGCACAGATGATCTTCATTTCTTTCTTATGAGGTGCTAACCAATGTAGGGGCAGCAATCGCTCATCTATAAGAATTGGTCTGTACGTAACTACTGTCGATATGAAAGACATGCTAGTTTGCGCCCCACAGAGTGTTGACGCCTCGCTGTTTAGTTAACCATCACACTCATCTCAGCCAGCAAACGGCAAATCACATTTGTCCATGTGATTTGTAACTAAAATAAAGTCGCCAATTGAATTTCCCCCGTGCGGAATCATAATGAGTTTATGATGAAGTTTAAAAAACCATTAAATTAAGCGTGTACCGGAGAATTCTGGTAAACTGTATACTGCTCCCTGTCACCAATATACTGTATTGGGTTCATTCCCATTGCTCTCATAGCTTTTTTTATTTGGACAACAACCTACTCTGAAGTTTACCCAGAGGAAGATTGACATAAAGCAACTGCCCACTGCAGTAAACATACACAAACACGGAATCTGAACATTATATATGGCAAAGTGTTATATCTGACTCAGTCATATTAGCAGCCTCATAAAAAATAAAGAAATGTGTTCTGTTGTGTGAAAGGAGGAAACTTTTTTTCTCATTTTTGACAATATATCTGGGCTTATACAACAAATCTTGCACCGTCTATTCAAAACTGTATACAGTCCACTGATCAGACTGAAAAACAAAAAATAATTCACAACTCCCACACGTCAAGAATGAAATTCTGATTGCATAGTGCAGAGGTACCCAATTCTTTTGACTAACCTAATCATTTGAATCAGGCATGTTGGAGAACGAGTTAAATAAGGGTTTACAATTTGGCACCCCTGGCATTGGTTGAGAATAAAATAATGGAATCATTTCACACTGGGACCCTTTTGTGGCCTTTCACCGCACCATCTTTAATCCCCACGCAACCGTTTATGCCTCCAACCGAACATCCACAACCGCTCCAGGCTCTCACTTCAAGACTCCAGAAGCAAATCTGACGGTTATGTTGTTGCTTGCTTTGTATGGTGATGAGCAGTGCTCACAAGGGTGGGTTTTTCTGTTTTTGACACTTTAATCTGCGCTATTTAAGGCAAGCTTTTTTTAGGGCAAATGACACATTTTGAAACATCAGTAATATTAAAGGCCCCACTTGGAGCACACCAAGAAATGTCATCCCATATTAGCTTATTTCCATGTATTTTTGGATCAAACTTGTCAGGTAGCATGAGGAGGGGTGCTCTGAATCGCTGACAGCTAAATCGCAGAGTATCCGACAATAGCTGTGCACATTGTTGTCGGTAACGGAAAATGTCGCCTGTCTGGCTTAGTAATGGCACATCTTCCACATTTCACTACAGTGCATTCCATGAAACAACTATTAATATCTAAATCTGTATTGCTGAGATTTAGGAATGGGTTTGAGAGAAACGAGTGGCTTCACAAGGAGACACTTTGTGGGAAGGTACATAAAAAGTTTCAGCCAAATCATCCTGTAGTTACTGAAAAATAGTGTTATTCATGATATCACATAAATATATTTGAAGCCATGTTACCAGGGCAATTGTATACTATTTTCCAGTGGCGTGTCGTGCATGTCACTCCTAGGCCTAGTAGTAGTGCTAGGTCTGAATCAGTCAGCTGCGTATACGGTCTGATATTACTACACGTCCAATACAGGGTGCCGTTGGCCAGGTAATAACTTGTGACTTGAAGAAACTTAAGAAATACTGTCATTAAAGTGTTCAGATTTTTACTATGAACATCAAGATTCATGATAACCTCATAAAATTGCAATGTTGTTTGTTGTTTTTGTTAGCTTCGGAGCTGTCCAACCTCGATGATGTTCTTCTATTCTTGAAAAGTCCGTCCAATTTCTTCTCCTCCTTCAGCCATTGTGGGTTGACAAAAACGCTGTTAAATCAACTCAATATATTTGCTTATGCAGCTCGCTTTCGATCCAGTGTGCCTTCCATCAGGCGCTGGGTTGCCAACTCGAACTTTGATGAGCTAAAGCAAGTTTCATTGACATTGATTTTTATGCTCCAAGGCCTGCAGAGCTGATTGTGAAGGCTTACAGGTAGATTTCTGACCTTGGTAACAAATGATGGCTCAAATGTGATTGGTTAAATGCTTAAATATGAAACATATTTGGAAGCAGCACAACAGGGGAAAATCAATGAAAAGAAGCTAAAAGAGAATTTGAAATTATTTAATGTAAGAATTGATGGACAAAACCGAATTCACATTAGTCTGTGTTTCAGATATGTTTAGACCAGCAGAGAAGGCTTTGCCGGCCCTAGACTTCTAATGTTGCTTAAAATATTATGATATCTATATTAATGTTTTGGGGAACAAATACTTTTAGTCAATGTTTGTAGTGCTTTGTTATTTTAAAATTTGAACCAGACCAGATTTTCAGTAGGCAGTAAGTGTTTTTAAAAAAAGCAAATTGTGCATCTGCAAATTTGATTACAAAAAGTGGACTTGATTTAAAAAAAAAAAAAAACACGTTTAACCCTCATTCATTAATATGAAACAGTGTGTATAAATGCACTTTATATGAGCCAATGTTTGCTTCAGCTACGTGAAACATTCTTGCGCTCCAAATGCCCTGATTTCACCAGGAATGTGGCACACTTTTATTGGCCGGACAACACTGTCTCTTTATTTCATGAATCTGATTTTACATGAAGTATTTAGCGAAAATTTCCTACATTATCACTCTCTGCCTAACTGAAGAAACCCCTGTCTTGACCTTGGATCAATTCCCAGAAGGCTTCCTGTGAGGTACTGATTGATCATCCTCTTCCCGAACAATTTTCCTCTCAGTAAACTGCTTTAACCTGATAGTGTTCTCTCATTTGTTCTTTTATCTCCCAGGTGGTATTTGTTAAATCCATTCATCCTTGCCTGTTCTGCTCTCTCAAGATTTAACATCTTTTGGTTCCTGTTGGCCATTTTTCTCAAATCTTTTTAGTTCTAAGTTAAGTTTCTTGGACAATTAAAAGCCTAAACTCATTCCAACGCAGACTCATAAGAATAAAATGTTTTTTTCTCTACCCAGCTTTTTCACATAACTTTACAAGATTTATATTTTCTAAGGGTGTATTTAATGTTATTTCCCTCACGTTTATTTTCAGCTACAACAAAGACTCACATCATCATATCTTGGCCCTTTCAGTACTTAAATCTTTGTCTTGTGGTGACATTCGGTAAGTTCCAAGAAGGAGACTTTGTGATTTAGGTCGGCTTTAGACTTACAAAAACTGTGGAATACCTCTTCTGAGGGCCACAGGAGGCTTTGTTGGGAACCATATTTTTCTTTCTTGCGCTCAGTGACTAAAGAGCAGCTCAACACTCAGATCACTCCATGTTTCACTCTGGTTGTGTGTCATAGCTGCTGATTTGACCATCCACCAGCATGAATAATACATTATTGGCTATAAAGCTATTCATATTTAAAGCTCCTTAAAGGAAATGACCCTACAAGGACTTTAATGAATTTAGAAGTGACAAAAATGTTTCACAGTTCGATATCGTATATCTGCTTGAACCTTTCGATGACGTTATACCTGTGGGGTGTTTCTTTGCTGCACAGGCCAACAGTTCTGGAAAGTTTCTTGGATGGGGGTCATAAGCTTCATACCCATGTGGGCTTCTTCTGAAGTACAGCTCGGCGATGAAATGTATCTACCGCAAAAGCTCATGAATAGTACACAGTTGTGTAAAATAGACACAATTAAGGTCAGACCAATGTGTTAAAACATTCTCTGATAAGTAGTGTCCAGAAAACAGGTCAGTAATTGAGGCTGCCATCGGATGTCTTTTTGTTGATGATGGACCAGGACAATGATGCATTGACGATCGCAGCAAAAAGTCCAACCACCTGCCCTGCACCTTCTTTGAGTACCCTCCCAGTCAATCCATCTGAAAAAAAACTATTGTTGTGAAAGCACTCCCAAATTGTATTGCTCTGTTTGTCTAGACGCAGGACCAATGAAGCTTAAATAGTGGCTTAATAGCTTTAATCAGGCTCGAGCAGACAGCAGAGTTTGAATTGTTATTTAGATTCTGGCAATGAGAAGGGCATACGTGTTAAGCCGACATGCGCTTTGTTTATACGGCTGTTGAAGTGTGCATGTGTGATTTTACAGGCGGAGCTTGAAATCCAGTTTGCTTTGGAGCGTGAGGAGCAGGTCCAGCGAACTGCCATGCTGGAGCAGGAAAGACGTGACAGGGAGCTCGCCATGAGGATTGCTCAGAGCGAGGCTGAGCTAATCGCTGACGATGGTCAGCTGGACCCCAGTTTGCGCAGGTAATAGTTGATTAAAAAAGGAAAATGCACATTATTATATTCATCTCCCAATGAAATGAATGAACACCAAGCATCAACACCAAACCTTACTGTCTTTCTGCTTTTCTCCAATTACGTCATCCTGTCGTAGTGATGAGGCTTTTTCGGATCTTCCTATTTCTGCATCCTCAGCTAGAGCCATGTAAGAACGAAGGCCAACTTTACAGTGGTGTAAAAATCACTCACTTCTTCTCCCGCTTTTGTGCCAAAACCCCAGTCATACTTCCATCTATCTGTGAACTCCTGAGTAGCTCAGCAAAGCAGAAGCCCTTTTACCTAACCCGCAATCACATATCAAATGTAACAATAGAGTTTTTTGATTAGAAAGAATCACTGGATGTGCTGTGCTAAAGATTTTTGTTTGAACAAAGGCACACAGCACACTATTTACTCTCTGTGTTTGCTCAGTTTGCTGTTTTGCTCACATTGATGTTGAGGCGCCACGTCGTCTGAAGATGGATTAAAACTACCGGTACTCAATATGGGAGCCTTTTTTATTCTTTGATAACAATTGATTTGCATTGTGATTCTGCATGAATTGATGCTTGATTGCATAAAAAAATAAGCAGACATTGTTCTTTGTGCTGTTACAACCCAGGAATAGGACAAGTTTCTTTCCTTTTCCACAACAAACCAACTCACGATTGAGGTTTTCCTACTGGTAAACCTTGCTACTGGCCCCCCATTTGCTCTTGAGAAAGTTAACTATCTCCATCTCTTAATTTTTGAGTGACAGAAGTACACTACTGTGTAGAAAGCTGTTTTGCAACCATGTAAAAATACCTACTGAGTGGTGGGAAAATCCTTTTTTTTTAATCTACGGAACAGGCTGCCAACCTAAAATGTTCTTTAGCCCCCTAAACGATTTGTTTGCATTTGTATTTTTATTTATTTCTATTTAAATATTGTTATTAGCACCAAAAGGTTGAATTTTGGCATGGAAAGTGAGTCAGAGTCAGAAAGTGTTTAATAGACCCACAATGGGGAAATTTGCAATCTACAGCAGCAAAATTGAGAAGGGCGGGAGGGGGGGGGGTTAAAGATAAAACAAAGTTTTCTATGCCCAAAAGAGACCCAAGAGTTAAATAGCAGAGTATCTTTTGTCATTATTGCCATTTGTATGTGACTCACACACACACTTATCTTTACCTGCTCTTCACCCACAGGGGCCCTCAGGTGCAGGCAACCAAAGCCGCTGCCGGCGTGAAAAAATATGACCTCAGCAAGTGGAAGTATGCCGAACTGCGAGATGTCATCAACACTTCCTGTGGTGAGAAAATCCGGCTCGCTTGTTTGTGCGTACCATTTGCAGTGGATTTCCCTTAGTCATTTCATTGAAAGTATCCAGAGCGGTTGCCAAGAAAGCTGTGCCTGCAGCTGTACAAAGTATTCGGACACATGAGATCTTGTGCCCATCTAAAGAAAAGACTGATCATTGGGTGCTCCCACAGCTGCTGTTGCTCATTATAAGATGGCACAGAAAGGAAGTTATCACCATTATGGAGGAGGACGGACCTCTGCCCTCATTTAAAGCCAACTTTTACTCAGTCAGCTCTAAGATCAGATTATTTTCCATTGGCTGCCTGGCTTATGTCTTGATAGCGGACGCTGTTAAATCAAGCAACTCGGATACTTCCTGTGGGATCCCAAGGACATCTGGATAATCTGTGAAAGCCATTTCATGTAATGGCGCTGTACGCATAAATCTGCCTTTGAAGGCCAATTCATTTGAGCGCAATCTTCTCTCATTCAGCTCCTTTAGAGTTGAGCTTCACCTAACTGCACCAATGAATTGAGTTTAAATACTGTATATCCACCTGGATTCTTAGTACAGGTTTCAATGTAAGTAATGTATTTATGTAATGTAATGTATTTTCCTGTCAAATGATTATGACAGTATCTTCCTCAAATGCAATGTCCATTTTTGACCAGATTTATTTCAGCAATTAAAACTTGTCTCTCCCTGTGTGGTAAAATCATATCAAGTTCAGTTTTTATTTTCATTATATCCCACCAAAAGAACCCTGGGATTCAGTCATCCCATTGCATCGACATACAGTTTGTTGTTTTTATGTGCGTGTGTGTGTGTGTGTGTGTGTGTGTGTGTGTGTGTGTGTGTGTGTGTGTGTGTGTGTGTGTGTGTGTGTGTGTGTGTGCGTGCGTGTGTGTGTGTGTGTGTGTGTGTGTGTGTGTGTGTGTGTGTGTGTGTGTGTGTGTGTGTGTGTGTGTGTGTGTGTGTGTGTGTGTGTGTGTGTCTGTGTGTGTGTGTGTGTGTGTGTGTGTGAAGTGCAGAAGTCGGTTTGTGTCTGTATCACGTTTAAATGTAATGCATTCGTAAAAGTATCAGAATAAGAAAACTTTTAATCATCCCACAATGGGGAAATTTGCAGTCCACAGCAGCAATTTGAAAGGGGATGGGGTGAGGGGGTGAAACAAAGTTCAAAATGATTTCCCTTTCATGTAATCTGTGACATTGAAAAAGTGACATTTCATTTTACGTTGAACTGGAATTCATCCGTTCAACAACCTCGATGGTACTTAATACAGAACTGTGCAAAAACTCTATTAGCAGTCGATTAGACGCTCCGGTGCATTTGCTGCTTCAGCAGTTCTTTGAAGACTGTAGGACTAAAATGTCACTCAGTGGACTTCTGTCCTGTTAATTGTTAACAAATGTCATATTTATGTTCATTTGTCCATCTGTTTGCTAGTTGGAAGGCTCTTATCTGGTTTATGGAGGATGACTAATTGGATTCTGCAGGTTGAGCATTGATCAAAAAAAAAAATCATGGTCATAAATATGTTTCTGTATGTGCAGCTTTATCCACATACCTGCCAAAATGGAATGCTTTTTTTCTTGGCACAAAATATGTCATATTCTGTTGGTAGACCATGTGACTGCGTGAAGAGTAGTCTCGACAACAAAACCAGTTGTGGTTTTCCACAGTTAACTCCCAAAATCGTAATAACGATTTAAATCACTGTGTCTCACCATCAATGAGTATCATCAATTATGAATAGCGGGTAATAAAAAAGGAATTTGAGCTTTTGTGTTATTTCATAAGTGCGTCGCCCCCACATGAATCCGCAGTTCTTATTTTGGAAACTGATTTGTGGTATGTTTAATGTTCTGTGTGGACAGACATTGACCTACTGGCGGCCTGCAGAGAGGAGTTCCACCGGCGCCTCAAGGTCTATCACGCATGGAAGTCCAAAAATAAGAAACGCAATGATGACGGAAGTGATCAAAGGGCTCCGAAATATGTCACTGACTATGGTGAGTTCCGGAAATGTTTCTGTTTGTCTTCATTCCAATGAATTTTACAGACCTCATGGGCATGGTTTTGTTTATTTTGTCCACCTCCCTCCCGTCCTTCACTTTCATTGGCAGGGGTTAATGACCTGCCTGTAAATAAACTGTGCGTGCTTGGCAAAATTCAATTAGTCGGCAAAATATAGCAGCTCCAAAATGCAACTGCCTCCAATCTGCTGAAAAAAATATTTATTTTAATTAACAAGTAACTGCTTTGTTAGTTACCATGCTTTGTCAGTTTCAGCAGACGTTAATGTGACAGCTCACTGCTTTGCTTTTCTGCCGCATGTGCACACACACATGCTGATCAGATGCATGAAAACATAATGCTGATCTGCATTTTGGCATTTTACACAAGAAAAATTGATTGTTGAAATTGATAAAGAATAGGGATCATGTGAGAGACATATACCATACGGTCCAGTGTATAAGGTGCACCCAACAGTCTTGATATTCTTCAAAAGATGACCCTGCGCCTTATAGGCAGCTGCGCCTTATATGTGAAGTCATATTGAGCCACAACAGGTCTCGCAACTACTATAATCAGCCACTGACTCAATTTCCTCCTGTAGAAGAAGTCGTGCATAGCCTCTATTGCAGCGCCTCATGATGTAGTGTGCCTTATATTTGGGAACCTTGTATATATTTATAGATTATATTTGGAAAACATTTTTCATTCATTCTAGGTGTGCGTTATAGTTCGGTGTGCCTTATATATGGAAAAACTTTGAAAATACACCATTCATTGGAGGTGCGCCTTATACTCTGGTGCACCTTATACAATGGAAAATAAGTTACAGTGGCCAATATTTATAATGATTGACATTTTGCTAAACACAGTTAGGTCATTGTTAGGCTGTTTGTAACTAAACTTTAATTTTTAGAGTGTACTCTGAATTTTCCTTCATCACATATAATTGTATTCCTTCAACTATTCATTCAATCCCTGTTTTATTTTTAAAAATTAACTCAGTGTGTGTGTGCGTGTTTGCGTGTGTGTGCGTGTGTGTGCGTGCGTGTGTGTGTGTGTGTGTGTGTGTGCGCGTGTGTGTGTGTGTGTTTTGTGTTTGCGTGTGTGTGTGTGTGTGTGTGTGTGTGTGTGTGTGTGTGTGTGTGTGTGTGTGTGTGTGTGTGTGTGTGTGTGTGTGTGTGTGTGTGTGTGTGTGTGTGTAAGATAAAAGAAAATAAAACTAAGATGGAATAGTTATAACCAAGAAAACTGCATACCTTAAAATGGAACATACAATGGTATGTTCCATGTTCCTGAATAGCTTTCTGTTGCAAAAGTTGATAGTACGGACATATTGGGAGCCGCACACATCTCCCACTGCATTGACTTATTTATTGCTGCACAAACAAGATGTCATCTAGCTGTAGACAAATCCAAACTTAATCAGCTCTCCTTTCTACTGATAATTGTCGAGCTCACGCGATGCCTTATATTAATGCCTTATACATGTTTGATATTTAAATCCTACTGTAGATTTCCTTAACTATTCAATTTTTAAATTCTACATGTACTAAAGCTTTCATCTTTCAAGGTAGCATCGTAACGAATACAAATCAACAAAAGGTTAATTCATTATGGACGAGCTTTTTTCAACTCGTGCATTCAGTTCAGCCCTCGTGCATGAATATTCGACTAAATGAGGCTCTTTGCTACCTCAACAGCGCAACAGAACGCCTCCCCCTCTATGATGGCCCAGCACCAAGAAGTGGCGATAAACCGGCAGCAGCGCTACTTTCGCATCCCTTTCATCCGGCCCGCAGACCAGTACAAGGACCCGCAGAATAAAAAGAAGGGTTGGTGGTACGCCCACTTTGACGGGCCTTGGATCGCCCGACAGATGGAGCTGCACCCGGACAAGCGGCCGATTGTGTTGGTGGCAGGTGAGCCTGAAGGACATTCATACAATGATGTCATGAAGAAATTGGAGCTTTTAAAATGTTTCATGTCCAACACAACCAGAAATATTTCCTTAGAGATAGCGGATAAATACTCTTATATAAAAATACATCCCAAATACAAATTGCGTGATAAACACAGCTCACCCTCGGCGCATATTATGCAAGGTGGGTACGTGGGATTCTCCCATTGAGATAAAACCGCATTTTAAATATGATTCCTCATTATGTCTATTAAATCAGAGGTCCCCAACCCTCGGGCCGCAGACCGGTACCGGTCCATGGGTCATTTGGTACCGGGCCGCGCAGAAAGAATAAATAATTTACATCATTTCCATTTTATTTATAATCTGAGTCCGAACTATGTTATATTTTGAAAAATGAAAAGTTACAAGATTACATCCATCTATGACTTACTCTTGACGCATGTCAAAATGCTTGTGTAGGTCACGTGATACATACCGGTAAAATTAGCCCACCGTCTTTGGAAAGTTTCTTTTTGAAGGGGAAAAGGCCCAGTGAGGAGACGGAAGAAGAGCCTAGTACTTTTTTTTGGGTTTATCTTATTTTGAAAGCACGTTTAAACATTGCCATGGTGACCATAGAGCGTTAAGGGGCAGAGACGACACACATATGTTGTTGGTGCGATGTTACCAGGACTCTGCTAATAAAGTTGAGTAAAAATACACAATGGATTCACATTTATTATTATATTTAAAAGAAAGAAAAAAACTGTTTCCATGCCTGTCGTATCATTTTATTCTAATGTATTATTCCGCCGGTCCGTGAAAATATTGTCTGACATTAAACCGGTCCGTCACGCAAAAAAGGTTGTGGACCACTGTATTAAATTAAAAAAAAATCTTGAAAGTCTAAGGCTCGTCTGTCTTCTGGCTTGTTCCCTTCTCAAAAAAAATTCCGAAGATGTTTGTTTTTGATCGTATTGCTAGCTCCTGGTTTTAATTTTAGCGGGAAGCTAGCACATGAGAAGCGATTGAAAATAACGTGTATGCACAAAACCGAGTTAGGTGGAGGACACTGATTCGATGTAGCACCCCCTGTAGGGAAAAGCCAAAAGGAAAAGAAGGATCCCGGAAGAGTCCTTGCACGCGTGCAATTAGGAAAAGTGACTTTGTTTACTTCTTTTTTTAATCGTAAGCAACAAGCAATCATATGTATCCAGTTATGCATCAAACAGTACTTGCCATTCTTTCGCTTAGTTTACTGCTGCTGTAATCCTTTAATCAATGCATTTAGAATCAGTTTATCCAAATGTTTGTCATATTTAAGATTTGCTCCACCCATGAAATTCTGGGTCCATAATATTAGATTTTATTTTTGAAAGATCAACGTCAAAATGACGGATACTGATTCAGCAATGAGACCACGATGTCATTGCGTTGACTGACTGCCAAAGAATGATAGACGGGATTGTTACGATATGCTGTGTAATAGGCCATCACTCCAGCCCTCAAAATCCTTTGTCCTTTCTTTCTTTCTGTTTCTTTCTTTCTTCCTTTCTTTCTTTCTTTCTTTCTTTCTTTCTTTCTTTCTTTCTTTCTTTCTTTCTTTCTTTCTTTCTTTCTTTCTTTCTTTCTTTCTTTCTTTCTTTCTTTCTTTATTCTTTTTCTTTCTCTTTCTTTCTTTCTTTCTTTCTTTCTTTCTTTCCTTTATTCCTTCTTTATGTCTTTCCTTCCTTCTTTTATTCTTTTACATGTCGATCTTTCATCTTTATGCTGAACTTGTTGACAGAATAACACTTGTGAAATTGTTTCTCGCTTCAGGAAAAGATGATATGGAGATGTGCGAGCTGAGTCTAGAAGAGACGGGTCTGACCAGAAAGAGGGGCGCCGAAATCCTAGCCAGGCAGTTCGAGGAAATCTGGGAGCGCTGCGATGGCATCCATTACCTGAAGAAAGCCATCGAGAACAAGCAGGCGCGGCCCACGTATGCCACCGCCATGCTGCAGAATCTTCTCAAGTGAACTCGAGTAAGGCAACGCGTGTCCAGACTAGCGGGATGTGATAGATGACGCAATCTTACCAGTCTCCTTTCATTTTGTGTTGTTTATAGATGTTATGTTCACCACCTTTCAAGAGGCCTTAAAAATTCAACCTAACCCATAAAAGTCCAACCTGACACCTTCATGAGCGCTGCATGAATTGTTTTAATCATGCGTGCCAGCAGCTTGTGTTGTTACTTGAACCTTGAGACAACATGTTCATCGTTTCACCTCAGTCATTTTTTGTATCTGCACTCATCTGATATGCAGGACCTTTTGATTTTCATGTTTGCAGTGTGTTTATGTTTGTTTCTTCAAACGGACACACCATCTTTCATTCATCTTTGCATTCTGATTGTATTCGCATTGTGACCGTAGATAATAAAATATACTCCCCCCTATCCTTCATGCTACAATTTATTCTTCTTCCTGTAGCGATTGAGCTCATTAAAGTCAAAGTGTGAAGAATCGTGAGTTGCGCGGCGGTTACGAGCAAGTAACTCCTAACTGGATTTGACGTCCTAATGGGCATTGCGGCAAACGAGATTAACGTACGGATAATTCTAAACGAAGGCAAAAGGGTTGTATGGCTGCTATTCATTTGAGGATCGTATGCATGCACACTAGCTGATCGGCAGCGTTTAACTCAGATTAAAGGTTATCTGCGGACATTTGTTCTTCTACTTGCATATTTAGTGTGGCTGGACAAAATTAAACATGGTAAATTGTCTCATTAAAGCAATCATTTGTCACAAGTAATATTCTTCCAAATATTATTTATCGAGAGGGAAATGGTTGCTGTCTTGCAGTTATATGAGAAAAGGCATCTGTTGATTGAGGAAATAAAATCCTACTGGGGGGAGTGGTGGGGCTCTTTTTATTTGATGCAATGTGTTTGTTTCAAAGCATGATAAATGTTGAGGCATTTAAACAGTTTTCCGGTGTATAAGGTGTACCCAAAATCCTTGATTTTCTTCAAACGATCACACAATTTTTGGCCATGTTGTCTACTGAAACAAGTATGGTATTATCCAGTACTACATTTTCTACTGGGGGACGTTGGTAGCTGCTGACAGCATTTGCGACTTGTCTTGTGGCTCAATATTACTTCACAGATCAGGAACACATGCCTATATGGCGCAGTGTCATCTTTTTAAGTAAATCAAGGCTTTTCGGTGTGCCTTATACACCGGAAAGTACAGTACTCTAGAGGCATCTATTAGTTTTAGTGGACCGTTGTGAGGACAATTCGCTATACGAACAACATTTTAAATGTCTTTTTTTCTTACGCGTCATTTTATTTTCTCGGACCTCCGTTTTTATTATACCTCCGGTCAATGATGTCACATCCTGCTGGTCTTTACAAAAGCTCTTCCAAACAGCTCGGCCCCTTCTTCTCCCTCTTCTCCCCTCGTACTGCCTGCTCCACTGGGTGCAGGCACTTCCATTTTGTGCCGTCCGAAAGATTAAAGAATATTTTTGCTCTTACTTTTGATTCCTGATTCATTAATAATGACCCTAACATTTGGTGCTGTCAAGTCAGGAAATCAAAAACTGAATCATGAAAATGCCATTCAGCTCCCTTTTGATTTGCTGTGAAAATCTAAAAATCACAATAATGCTCCATACAACAACACTGTCAGTTCAGTGACGTGAACACCCTGATATGAAACAGCCCTTCGTCGTCTGTTTCCACAGTGTCGTGGTTGTCATGTTCGTCTCACACACGAAAGGTCCCCTCTCTTTTTGTTTGCTATGAAAAACGACCTCTAAAAAATGTTTTTTCTCATGACAGTCATCGATACTGTTCAGGCAAGTTGCTGTATGATCACATTTTGAAAATCTTTTTATTTCCTTGCATATTTTCTCGGATCTCCGTTTTTATTATACATCTGGTCAATGACGCCACAAACTGCCGGTCTTTACAAAGCTCTCCTAAACAGCTAGGCTCTCCTCTTCTCCCCTCGCCCCTTTAGCCATCTGCGCGAGCTGCCTGCACCACTGGGTTGCAGGCAGTTCCATTTTGTGCCATCCCAAAGATTAAATAATCTTTATGTTCTTACTTTTGATTCCTGCTTCATTACTAATGACCCAAACACCGTGATCCGCACAATCTATTAATGGAGATCAGATATATTCTGTTCCTTTAACTGCCGGAAAAAAAACGCAATACACTTTATGGAAAAACGTTTATTTTACAATAAATTGTGTACAAAAAAAGTTCAAATAAATGATGACACTTTGAAGCTTTGAAAAACTTAATGGTGACTTGCTTTTTTCCCTTGCTATCAACGAATACGTACATTCATTGTCTTATTTTTGGGTTGACCATGGCGCATAAAAAGAACATCTAAGTGAAATATCACCAAGCGTGTCACTTTGTAAATAATAAGGACCTCACTGTGAGGAAAGAACAGGCCAAATAAGCAATTTTCCTACCTTATATGATGTGTAATAAATAACACACAAACGTAATTCTGCACATGTTGGAATATCCATAGCGCTCTTGTCTAGCAAGACTCGGTCATCACTATGAACAATTCATGCCCTACCACCCTATGGGAGGTTTGGGGGATGGGGGTGTAGTGGCATCATAGACACAGAAGCATAAATCCTTCGCTTGGTTTGTTGCCATGGCAACCGAAGCACCCGGACGCCGCTGCCGCGCCATCACACCATGGTGGCCTCACTGCCTTCGCTGTCGGATGTCCACAGAAGAAAACACGTTCTGTATTCATTTGGCAGTCGCCACGTCTGAGAGAAGCCAGAAGAGACGAATAACATCAAAAGAAGGCCACGCCTCCATCATATCCAAAGTGTTTCCGCATTCACTCCAACTGTGCACAATGCACACCCCCTGATTAACCCCTGGAAAAGTTTTGTGGGATTCTCTGGACATTTCCATTTTCAAAGGCCATGTGGTCCCCAGAGAGTTTCCAAAGCATCAGAGGGTTTTCATTCTTAAAAGGTATCAGTCAGCAGAAAGGTACATCAGGTTTTTGATGTGTCATAGAACACCGTTTGTTGTTACTGAGAACTGGACTTCCCCACAAAATTCATCAAGGAACCGGCATTGAAGAAACTGCACGAAGTTCTTTTGGCAAGAATCTCTTGCATTTTGACAATTTAAGGAATTTTTGGTCATTTTTAGGGCTTCTCGGAAACACAGAGGAAACTGTACAGGCAGGCTGCAAGCAGGTACAAAGCAAATTGAAAATTTTGGGCATAATCTGATGAAACCATGTTTGACATGTAAAACCCTAATCTGGAGGGGGTTTTTTCAACATTGAACAAAATGACCTTCAGGACTTTGCTTGGGAAAAACCTTGGTTTACAAACAAAATGTTTGGACCATCTTTCAGTTTCATCAGTTTTATTTTTGGTGTATCTTTTTGTGACTCATTTACCACATTTCCCTGTTTATAAGGCTCACCCAAAAGTCTTAATTTTCTTCAAAAGATGATCCTGTGCTTTATAAAGTATGTGAAGTAATATTGAACCATAAATCAGTAGCCGCCAACTCCATTTCCTTCTGTCGAAGTAGTGTGTGGTGCATGCTGGGATATATAAAATGGCGTTTCATTTCCATAATCATTGAAAATTACTTTGCCCGGTTGAATTTTTCTCGATTTCACCATCATTTTCAGTTTTTAGCACAATGATTAGAAATGGGAAATTTTGTGGTTTCTTTTTTTTGCTTGTTTTTGTATTTAGTGTCTCGAGAAAAAGTAAATACGTATGTTTATTTAAAAAAAAAATAAAGCCAAAATATTTCATGAAAACCCCTCAGGAGTATAAAAATTTTAAAGAAGGAAGATTAGTAATCTCTGAAAATTATATTTAGGATTATATTGTGATAAAGTCGGATAAAACCCTGGAATATTTTTGTAATTTACTATATGGATGGGGTGAGTCCAGATTTTCACGTGTGATTATTCAGCATTTGACTATCTGACTGTTTTGTTAACATTTCCTTTAGCACAGCACCTAATAGATGCATAACGTAACCGCAGTCTCTACTATCGAACCTTATAATGTGGTGTGCCTTTTATACAGGTAATGTTTTAAAATATGTCATTCATTGAGAAGGTGTGCCTTATAATCCGCTGCGCCTTAAATACACTGTATGGGAAAAGTTTGGAAATACACCATTCATTGAAGGTGCTCATTATAACCCGGTGTTCCTTCTAGTGCTGATAATACGGTACTGAGAAATCATGTTTAAAAGCATTGAGGGCTGTCACCCACAATGAACATCCTGCAAAACTGATTTTTTTTATTCTGAATGAACACACCATGGCTAGGAAGACCACGTTAAGCATTGGGAGCTACCGGAATTTCTGGCAAGAACTGGCAGTGTTGTTCATGTGACAACAATCTCCCGGATATTTATCAATATGGTCGATGAGGTATGATAATGTCTAAGGTAGACTAAAAATGCACAAAATATACCTGAAGTGTTCTGTTTCAGTTTTGCAGTCTCCATCCCTAATGCCAGGCATCAACCTCATTAAAATCCCATAGGGAGATCTGAATCCAATTAGTCTTTTTTCTAAGCAGAGTGCAAATTCACAAAAGATTTTAGGAATGCATAATGCGCGAATAATTGGGTTTGTCTCAATCACACGTTTTACTTTTTTGTATTGCATCACAGAGCTATCTAATATTTCATGCAAAATGTGCTGAAATATTTACAGTCACACTTGAAGATAAAGTGCAAATTTAACCCGATGGGAGCAAAGCATTTTTTAATCATGACTCCATCTCATTCCCACTCCTTCTCAACTATCTTCGAGTGTCATTTGCCAGCCGGTAGTTTTCTCACCTCATTGTGAGGGATGCATTGATGGAAGTCCACCAGCTCCGATACTAACTTTTCGGATCTTGTGGTGTAGAGTTGTCTGGGGATCTGTAGGAAAGATACATACACACACACAAAGTGGACACCCACTGTGTTTACGACACGCTTCATTAATTTGTCATGCCAGCAGAGGCGCCTGGAGAGCACGTAAGCAGATGGAGAGTAAATAAAAAGTGACGAGCCCTACACTATACAACAAGCATTTTGACCTACAGCTATAACTACACAGCAGATGTCATCTTCTGAGGGTTTAGTACAGCAGATTTGGAAGTTTTGTGACATCGTAGGAGGCTCATCTTTGTTTTGTGTCCTCAGAGCATGTCCTTAAACAATTGACACAAGCACAGTAGAACCTCGAAAATCTTGATTGCTATTCTTCCAAATCGAACTCGTCTACAGCAAATTATGACCAACGATTGCTTTGCGGTGTTGATGCAAATGACTACCTTTTTTATTTTCAAGCACGTATTCAAGATTCTATTTTAGTATTAAGTTCAACCTGTTAAATGCTGTGTTACAACGATAGAGATGACGTTTTGGAAAATATCCACCGGTTGTTGAAAGCTGTATTTTATACATCTGACATAATATACGGGTATTGATATGTTACATATATTTGATTTTGTTGTTATTTGTAGGAGTAGTAGCAATAAATGGCAACTACATGACCATTTTTAAAGCATATATATATATATATATATATATATATATATATATATATATATATATATATATATATATATATATATATATATATATATATATACACAGTAAAGTCTCGTTATATCGATATTCAAGGGAGTCCGAAAAAATATCGCTATAACCGGGACTATCGATATATCCGACCCTGTTTGCATGTAATTTTCTCCGTGCGTGCATAGAAATAGTATCGATATAACCAGGACTATCGATATATCCGATATCGATATAACGAGACTTTACTGTGTATATATATATATATATATATATATATATATATATATAAACAGAATTAAGAATGTAGCAACATTGTTCCATTTAGTTTACTATTTAGCTGTTTTTGTTACAACAGACACCTTTGCCTATTTGGGGAATTTGAAGATTGCTGCCCTGCATTTGACATCTAAAACAGTTTAGAAGGGAAGAAAAAAAGTGCATTTTAGTGATTGTGATTAAAGTTCTTGATTAATGTTTCATCTCTGACTTATGGCTTTCAGAAATGAACGGCTGTCATGCATGACTTGCGGCAAGATGGCTTCCTGCCAAATGGCACCGTGCTGAACAACACAGACGGTTTATAATTCACAAGAATAATTACAGGGACACTTTTGTACAATGACGTGCAGCAGCTGAATGGCTCAGATTTCTGTCCCTACCCTCATCACACATTTGTCACTTTTGTTAAGGGAGAATGTATGGCTCCAGGGGAGAAAAAAAATCAAATGGCAGTCTTGGCTGTTTGAATAACATACTAGAGTCTAAATATGCGTGCAGAAAAAGTATCAGAAAGTGCAAATGTAGACATGGGAGAGCACATTTTCTCATTGAATCAACTATGCATGTTTTGACAGTTAGACCCTCGTTTTACTTCTGACGTTTTATGGCTTTCTAAAAAGGGCCACTGTAATGTATGTTCCTCTTCCTGTGAGACATCAGCGCTTCTTATGAATGCTCAGTGGAAAGACATCAGAGTGTCAAAGGTTAGCATTTACGCCCTTTCCGAACAATTATGGTTTGCCTTTACATTTGATATTTGGAGGGACCAATACCGTTTTTCATTGTACTTGCTCCGAGGTCTTGACCCTGCGATAGCTTATTTCTATTTCCATTATTTCCTTCACTAAAATCTATTTCAAAATCCACACCAATTGAAGGTTACGTAGTCACTGGTGGCTGAGAACGTGTTAGAGCAATGAGTCGGCTACTTAAGCGGTTAGTAGCGTGGTTGTTAGTCCAAGCGCTCGTGCTGCCCGCCGCCCTGTACCTCGATACTGAGATGTATGTTTTCAACTGAGGCAAACAGTTCCTGCTCGGACTGTTGAGAGCCGGATGAAGTCGAACTGGAAGGGCATGGTAGTGTCGACACTTGGCTTAAGATACCATCCTCATGTTCGTACACTGGATTGACTCTCAAAGTATTTTCAAAGTCATGGGGAGCAAAGCTGTGCCTAGTGAAGTAGGGGCAAGATGCTTGTAAAAAGCCTCACAATGCAAAAAAAAACAGAGCACAAACACGTTTGCGACTTACACCAAAGTCAGCGCCTTCCTCGTCGCCGTGCACTTCTTGTTAACGAACACCAGAATGCCGATGATGGCACATACGAGGCAGAGGCTCCCCACAAGGCAGGTGATAATGAGTGACGGGTCGAGTGGTAGTGACACCAGTTCGCTGCAGCGATCTCCATGGTAGTGCCAGTATTTGCCCACAGGGCATCTGAAAGATGGAAATCATTTAAATTGGTTCAAATCGGGCATATGTACAACAAACCACTTCTTGAATATTTTGCCCTTGACATAATGAATATCTCCACCCCGCCTGTGGCCTCTGAGGAAATTAGTTTGACACCTTTTCTAGAGCAATACTAAAATTATCGACAAACTGACGGAATTATTTGGTACATTAACTCATTGACTTCCACACTTGCAAAAATGTGTCGACTCCAGTGCCAGAGTTTTGTCATTTTCACTCAAATTCCATGACCCAGAGAATAGTGACTTTTAGGACTACATAAACAGTCAATGCCGCGTAAGAAACCTTGGATTGGATTGGATTGGATTGGATTGGATTGAATTTGCCTTTATTAGTCTCGCAGTGGAGAAATTTACATTTCACAGCAGCAAAGTTATGAAAGGAATGAAAGTAGATAAACAAAATGCAGAAGCTGCTGGAAACCTTAGACTCTCTTCTTTCATCCGACAGACAGTTCATTCCTAAATTAAATGGGTCTGGAGTAATATGTGGTGCAAGTGCGGGTGGCTGTACAAAAAGCAAATGCTGCCCCCTCATGGGAGGGAAAAACATTCTACATCAACATCTAAACCGCGCTTTATTGGTACCCCCGGCCCCTAGGAAAAAACGAAATCCCCTAAAATTCGGGAATGCCGCTCTACTTCATATTTTCAACTCCCAAATAAATTTGGGAATGGCAGTGAATGAGTTAAAACAAATCAGTTTGATCAAGTCAATTCATAGGCAACTTTTACCCAGATCACATCGTTTCTTATCCTGCTATTTTCTCAGCCAGCTTCGTGATATGGATGATGTGGAATGAATTTCAGTTCACCCCAGTGGATTGTCAAGCGTTCGTGGCTTGAATTTCTTGAGCCGTTAATTTGTTTGACAACCGAGTGTGAAGGTGTCTCCCAACGTTTGACGGGTACTGTCATTAAAACTGCTTTGCCTTGTCTTAATCTTAATATGAAAATTTTCATTGATTTAAACAGAATATTTTAATATTCTCTAATAATTATGCCAATAGTAGCTTTGTTTGTCAATACTGTATTTGTATATACGTCCTCTCTTATTGGTTGATCACCAGACCACAGTGTACTGAAATTCAGATAAGGCTGACTCCTGCAGTCCTGTGATCAGAGTGAGGATAAGTGGCTCAGAAAATGGATGCATGTTTTTACGTTGTTTTTTTGTCTGTCAACGGAGAACAATGTGTACATCCAGATGACAGTTGTCGACTCTCAGACATCTTCTAACACTGAACAAGTACAAGAAATACATTAGATGCAGTCATTTGCTGTTTTTTCTTCAAAATACTTTACCTGCATGTGGCTCCGTGGCCAGGAATGATTTCACACAAGCCTCCATTGAGGCAGTAGTCCGGCTGGAGGTCGCACGTGCTCTGACAGGGAAGGCCATCCACAGCACTGTAGCCCGGGTCGCACAGACACTCAGCCTCGTTCCAACTGTTCTCCATGCAGTGTGAGAACTCATTACAGGCTAGGAACTTGCACGGGTCCGCTTCGTCAGCTGTGGGGATGGGGGAGGGGGGATTCACATGAGAGTGCCGTGGACAGTCAGCCAGCTAACCGCCATCTCTACGTACGGGGGAGAAATGAAAGGGCGCTTTGATCGATGAGTGGCAAAGCGGCGACTTTTAATAAGATATACAGTCGGGACCTCGTGCGTGCAAACAAGATGCCTCACGTTTCTGCTGCAGTGCGAGAAGGAGAGACGATCGGCGACGTTGACCTTGTGGCATGAATAAGCATATGTTTAGTGAGTCCAGAACTCACTAAACTTCATTAGAGAAGAACAAGTCAAGCTCCATAAATTCTGTATCACTATTCATGATCGCGCCTTTGAATGTGAAGTCAGTACGAGAGACAGGGGGAACTTTTCCTCCGATAAACCACCAAACACCAGTGTGTAAGCACATATGCCTCTCAATTGTCAGTTTTAATGATTCACATCTTGGGTAAGGCTTTCGTGTGTGGAGTTTGCGTTTCATTCCGACTTTTTCCCACATTCCAAATTTTGCATTCTTGGTTCATCATATACTTTGTATATATCTTGTAATTTCATGTTAACCAGCCCGGCGTGTATTCCACCTCTTGCCTCAGTCATCTGTGAAAAGCTCCAGGTAGGTGGACGGAAGGACGGATGGACGGATGGACGGATGGACGGATGGAAGGTGTCACATCCTCGTCTGCTCCAGGAGCGTGCCCCTCCCCTCCTGTCTCATCACCCCTCCTGCACGAGTGGCACGTTGCGGGAGGGCATAATGAGGAATTGGCGGTGTTCAACATGGTTACCCTCTCCCTGCCACACCCCTCACATCGAGGTTGAGAGGAGAGTTCAGTATGCAACCGCAAGGGTTGCCCGGCGGATCGTTTGTTTGTCCCCCCCACTCTACGCACCAAAGTGCTACTCTGGGGACACACTTCCAGGGTAGCCTGTCACCCGGGGGACAACAGTACGAGCCAGCTCATCGCCCAACGCTTGTGGTGGCCCGAGTACAGAAAAGATGTCACGGAATTCGTGAAGGCATGCCCCGCCTGTGCTCTTGGGAAAGTCTCCCACCAACCCCCGGCGGGACTTCTCCAGCTGCTACCTATTCCCTCCCGACCCTGGTCCCATATCTCCGTCGACTTTATTACAGGCCTCCCCCCTTCCCGTGGAGAGACGGTTGTCCTCACCGTGGTGGACCGCTTCTCGAAGTCGGCCCACTTCATCCCGTTAACCAGGTTGCCGTCCGCCATCGAGACGACTCAACTCCTGGTTAACCACGTCGTCCGTGTCCACGGGATTCCGGCGGACATCGTGTCGGACCGGGGACCGCAGTTCGTGTCCAAGGTATGGAAACGTTTCTGTCGGTCCCTAGGGGCGTCGGCGAGCGTGTCGTCTGGCTACCATCCCCAGACCAATGGCCAGACGGAGAGAAAGAATCAGGACCTGGAGGCGGCTCTCCGGTGTGTGTGCCTTCACAGTCCCGCGTCGTGGGCCCTCCACTTGCCATGGGTGGAGTACGCCCACAACACCCTGGTCTCCACAGCCACAGGTCGGTCCCCGTTCATGTCCGCCTGTGGTTATCAGCCACCTCTGTTCCCCACCCAGGAGGGCCAGGTGGAGGTCACATGCATCGAACACCACCTGAGACGGGCCCATCGAGTGTGGAAGGAGACCAGAGCCGCCTTGTCGCGCACGGCGTTCCCGAACCAACTGGTCGCGGATGGTCGTTGCCGCCAGGCACCCAATTACCAGGTCAGGCAGGAGGTGTGGCTTTCCACGAGGGACATCCGGTTGGCCGGGACATCGGCCAAACTGGGTCCACGGTTCGCTGGTCCCTTCCCCATCGAGGCCATCTTCAGCCCGGTCTCGGTGAAGCTCCGGCTGCCACCCACGATGAGGATCCACCCGGTCTTCCACGTCTCCCTTCTCAAGCCTGTGGAGACCAGCACCCTGGCTCCGACATCCCCCCCCCCCCCCCCCCCCCGGAAGGTGGACGGCGGTCCCATCTACACCGTGCGGGAGATATTGGACTCTAGGCGCATGGGCAGGGGAGTGCAGTACCTGGTCAATTGGGAGGGCTAGACTAGATGGACAGATGGACGGGTAGGCGGGCAGGGTGGATGGTTGGATGGATGGATGGATGGATGGATGGATGATAGATAGATAGATAGATAGATAGATAGATAGATAGATAGATAGATAGATAGATAGATATTTACAGTATCCATAAAAATGGATGGATACTGTACATAAATAGATGGATGGATTGGATTTCCCTTTATTAGTCTCGCAGTGGAGAAATTTACATTTCACAGCAGCAAATTTATGCAAGACGTTATGGATACTGTTCATAAATAGATGGATGGACATACATAAATACATAAATAATACATAAATAAAATACAAATTTTGAAAATGCAAATTAAGTACCCCGACATAATCTGCCACCCTCGCACCAGCCTTGTTTTGTCAACGATCACATAAATAATTTCGTTCAAGACAAAAATGAGACGACGATGAGTTTAACATCCTCTTGATGACTAAAATATGACGTGAGTTTTCGTTGATGAAATAGGACGAAATTGTGAGCGTGTTGTGCATGACATCTCTTCCAATTGTGCATTTAACCTATCTGTCAAAAAATAAAAAATACCAGCAAAGCTGCCGCATCCTATCCTTATTTAGTCACACCCTCCACCTGGCCAGCACACACGGCACATGTCCTCTGCAGCACCATACAACCCCTCAGCAGTCCATAGTCACACACTCATAAATACGCGTTTGCTTGATGAACCATGAAAAGATAGATTAACCCACTCAGCAGAAAAAACAGCACAATGCATTGTACACAGTAGGACAGTAAGAGTAAATGTGGCCCGAAACGAGGTGGAAAAAATACTAATTATTTTCGCAGGGGAGTCGCAAATAACCCTGTTAACACATCCTAAAACCATCACAAATAGGAATGACTAAAATGTGACCAAGAAGCATTTTTGACCAAAAGACGAACACTAAATCTAAAATGGCAGCCAAAAAACATTCTCACGGAGTAAGGGCCACCGGAAAGTTACAATCAATTAGCCTCAGACACCAGGTATACAGGTCGGCACAAAATTGGATGTCCACGTTTTTACAGTGTCCCGGACTTAGAGTCTCACTCGTTTTTGTGGGTGTGCATTTCAAAGTATAAAGAAAGCAATAAAAAGTTCTTTTCAGGGAGTGTCGAAGATATTCTATCAGCAAGGACACCTCACCTTGTTCTATCTCCAGGGAGCGACTATCAATCTCGATGTCGAGACGCTTGGACGCGGCACCACAGAAGTCTTCGAGCACGCAGTGCACGGCCTCTGTCACGTTGTATGGCACTTCCTTGTCCAGCTTCAGCCTGCTGTTCACCACCACGCTGCCGTTGCGGAAGTTTAGGATTTCCAGCTGCTTGAATCCGGTCAGATTGGACTCGAGGTAGGGCAAAAGCTGCGGGGAGTGTGGGAGAGGCAAATTCATTTTTGATGGGTTTGCCCTGACAAAAGTAGAACGGTGAATTGATTTGCTAAGCTTTCTATATGGTTACAAACTCAGTTAGTACTTTAGAAAAATTGAAAAGGAAGCAGTGAAGTCAGGATTTAAAGGTAAGATAAGATAATTAAAGGTAAGTGGGAATTATGTAATGATGCTGGGAAAGCAAGCTGCATTCAACATCTACACCTAACCTCAGAAGGAGAGCACAGAAACAGGATCCACTTAATATCGTCTTGTATCGTCCGATCCAGAAACTAATCAGGTCACATTTTACTGTGTGATCACTATGAATAGTTTGTGGTTTAATTTTTAATGTGAGCATGAAATCCCGCCGTGACAGCACTTGGCATAATAAGATCGAGAGACAAAATTAGGGTTTGTGTTCGTCGCGTGGCACAGAAGGCACGAATTGTCGTCAACCGATAGAGAGAGAGAGAGGGAGCGGGATCAACCGCTTAGTAAAAGACAAGCATAAAAATCAAGGCCAAACATGCAAAAACAAGAACCTAACTCACATAGACCGGAGACCACAAATGCCGATTTCATTTAAAGCCTGTAACTGTTCTACGGAGAAGGGGAGAAAACAACTGAGTAAAACTAAAGAGACTTATGGTGCTGGTGATATTTAGCCAAGGAAGTCAACCAGCTCAAATAATGGCCCTGCATCAATAGGCATCGATCGCACTCCCACTCCCCCCAAGCCACTCCATGTCGTGCTGCACACAAAGGCAAACACCAAACGAAGAAGATTAGGCTTTAGTTGGATGGGCTGCAAAGTGGGAGATAAGAAGGACTTAAGAAGCTCGGCTCTGATGGAGTTACTTCACATCTCACAAGCCGACACGTTAGTGACAACCATTTCTCTTCGGCTAATAGTGGCCACCAGGAGTGGCTAGGTTGTTATCTACTATTTTCGGCTATTCGTCCCTGAGCGTCAATGTCAAATGATCCGTGAACAATGGATTAGAGACCAATCAGTGCCTTTGCCGGCGTTGCACGCAAAAGGTCGACATGGTCGTTTTTCATTGCAAGACCGCACAGCATCCGTGTCCCGTTTAGGCAGGTGATACTACTGCTAATTGTATCTACTGGTTCCCAGTGAAACATCCCTTCTGTGGTGTCACGTATTAAAACATCATCACAAATCGGAACCTGTCCTTGATTATTTCCAACCTCCATGTCCAGTTTTTAGTGGTTGCTTCACAAACCAGTAGATACAAGAGTACAGAAATAGAGTAGTTAAAAACATCAAAAAAGGGTACCATATATACAAAAGTATATATGACAATCATTGGGTATGCAGCATCACTAATGGGAGGATGGGGGAGTCGTGTGGCTAAACCATTTAAATGGGCTGTTTTATGTCGCATTCAAATGTGCCCTTCTTTTTCCCCCGCTCGCCCATTTAAAGGACCATTCACATGGAATATTATTGATTAAAGGCAGTCAACACTTACCATATCAAAGGTCTGACCACGTTATTGTTTGCACTTC